>NW_019214163.1:141302-278107 GCF_002532875.2 Varroa jacobsoni | reverse complement strand
CAATACAGTAATAAAAACATGTCTGTGGCAACTTAACGGCTATTTTCTAAAAAAAAAAAGCAAGAACACTGGTTTATATTGAAATTAGTTATTATTGAAATTAGACTGTGCAAAGCAGAGTACCAAATATGTCGTTCATTGTATTCAGACGTTTCCGAAACTCCCATTCAACTATGATAAATTGAGGCCATGAAAGTATGTCTAAGATTTCGGCGTTCGACAATAATTCAGCTTTTGCATACAGGTCTTAGAAGCTTCTGCAGTTCTTTAAATCCACGATGGATGAATCAGATAGTCCATTAAAACACCATTTTAATTTCTAAGTGGTATACCTTGAAGGTGTTGCACGTTATTGCTACATAGTCTCCATCAATAAGGCTATGCAGAACTCGTTTTTGAGAACATAGGGAAACGACAATGTAGACAAATGTGGATAACCTGTCGTTACCTTTATAACGAAGAAGATCTATAAGTTTCGTGCGTTTTTCAATGAATTTATAGAATATATTCCCGGCGAAAAATAGGTGCAGAGAATATGCGTTAGAGATCGAAATTTAGGCACACTTAAACGATCGTTATTTCGATGAAAATAAACGGCACTCAAAAGACACCATCACTTGACATGAGACAGCGTATAGGGTTAAACGCAAGAGGACTAATACCTGTCAACAAACGAAATATGTTTTTTTTGCAGCATTGTTAAGTAGCAAGCCCAAGCAACTAAAAAAAAATACTCCAGAATTCTGTTGATCTGTGCTACTTGATAAAAATTATGTTTAAACACTATGAATGTGGGCCATTGGTAACTCCGATATACAGTTTACCTGAATGTTTAAGTAGCTGCCAACACGGCGATCGTTTACGTAGGCAGCACGCGAAAAAGGGTAGTTTGGACGATGTAATACGATTTTTTATGCCGGCTTATTTATAGGAGTTGCGATCGACCTACGTTAGCCCTTCTTTCTTGCACCACTCCCTTGACGTTCTTTCTTTCCACAATGAATGGCATTTATAACAATATGATCAGCGAACAATGTAGAAATATTCAATGGGCAACTAGCAAAAACAATCCAACATGCCTAGAATATTGAGTTCAGATCAATCTAGCTGTGCAAATACCACCGTTTTTATTATTATTAACAATAATAATGTTTTTATTATTATTATTATTAATATATAGAGAACCTAGAGCTAACTCAATGTGGCCTTCTAAATATGAATACTACTAATGATTTGCAATGCAAAACGCAGACCGCCCCAACTAGGCTAAAGGCCATCTTAGGAAAATCATCGTTAGTTATCAAGTTCTTGCGACTATTTCTTAGTTATGATTCTATCACAATTCTCGAGCTCCATTGGATAAAATCAAACGTGTGAACATTAAAAGTACAGTATTTGCCAACGGTTTTCAATATTGTGATACAAAGTGCACCTTTCAATGATTGAACGACTTATCTGTCCCGAGCAACATTGTAAATAATTTTTTTTTTATTTCTCTGATCAAATACGTATCACTGAACAAAGTGAAAGACAGGATTAATTAACTGAACGGTTAATTAAGAGAATTTGCTGAAGGATTAATCAAAACATCTCAGTAGGAGGCAGAATTTAAGAAAAAAAAATAATCGTTCATTTACGTCTTCTACCTAATTGCCTAGATTAATGAAAATTTTTTTTTTTTTTGATAAAGATACTATTTCTCATTTAGATGTATATTAGATTTAAAGAAAATATAGGGAGAAAGATCGTGAGGATTTTAAGATGATGTGTAATCTGTATTGTTACAAATTTACCGACAATACTACTTATTCAATTTGTGATAATATTTCAATACTTTTCTCGTTCTTGAAAACGAGTATAAAAAGCTTATCAGTTAATGTCAAAAACGTCACTGTCATAGCTAGAATCTCTAAGCATTACCTTTAAACAACGCGACCGAACCTGAACGATAAGAAACGAGCACCTGAAGGACACGCTTATTGTGACCCTTTACTCGGTATAGCTATCTAACTAGTACCTTTGCACAGATTTATATCCCTCACAAAGATTTGAAACTGTCCTCCTGATCATTGAAAAAAAAAAAGGACGATATTGATCAGCTGGCTTTTTGCCAGATATAACCAAAAGCAGTGCTTACTGCAGAATATCATTGTCCCTCCTTAGAAATTGGCATAGTTGTATGTCGGCTGTAAGGCCATAGGCGTAATGCTGAAAGTACAATATGGTCTTAGACAAGGTAGCTCTACCATGACAACGTGCTAGACATGGGATAGCATCTAGAAATGAAATCGTCCCTTCATAACCAGTTATGCAACGTTTATATACCTAGAAGTGGCTTTGGACTCGAGCCCAGAACACTGTGATAAGGACGGTAACCCAAGTGATTCAAATCTGTTAGTAGTCACCTTTCAATTAAACATGATAAGGACCGGCAGTGGTGCAGCTGAAGGGCGCTACTGTCCCTAGTTCTACTAGAACAGCTGCCTGCCATTATTAGTAGATGCAACCCGGTCAGTGTTAGCCCATGTAGCCCACTTATGGCTGTATCCAATTTAAGGTACATGTCGCATCCAAGAGCGTTAGGAGTAGTGAGGAAACTAAGGAAGCGGACGGGGCCGTTTGTCGGTTGCCTACATGATTGAATTTTGGTACTTTGGACTGTTTCTAACTGCCAAAACTGTCTGCCCCATCGTTCCCTGTTATCAAAAATGGTAAACGCCATTGTTCACCTTGACGACGACCAGGTATTCAAATATTGTACGACAATCCCAATACATTTATACAAATAGCTAAACGAAAATTACAGAAACAGGAGCAGCGATTAAGTCACTGATCACCGTCAACTACTGACAAAAGCGTTCTTTTTCTAACTGAACGGTTGGCAGAAGTTTCAGCATTCAAGTAATAATATTTAGCTTATATATGCAAACATATACGACTGCTGCAGTTCCCGTTGGGATATTACATCTATATACCAATAAACAGGTGCAAAGGTGCACTTATGCTTCTATATGTATAAACGTTCATTATTTCAAGCAGGTTTATGTGCTTGAATAATATAAGGCTTACTATAGTACAGTCAGGCTAACTGTAAAACAATTAAGCAACGTAACTTTCCTCGTGTGAAGTTTTGCCTTGCAGCTTGTATAGCTGTGCAAGAATCTGTCTTAGCCATCGGAGTAATTAATAAAATACGACTAGTATTTGTCAATCTGAATAAACCGTCTACCGGGCTTAGCGGGCGAGCTAGATATTCCGGCCACAATTACCGAGTTGATTATTGGAAAAAATAACATATATAACTACCTGTACGAGTTAGATCGAAACTAAACAAGTTGATCTTTCATTCGACACAATGGCCTAACTAGAATATGATAACGATACATAGGACGCGCAGTGCGATGCGTATAGTCTAACTCGTAAAATTGTGCGATAATTACTGTCAAGCTATTATTTCAGATGGTCAAAATTGGCTATCTTTCAGCACCACTATCAAGGAAGTCAAAAACTCTCAAGCGAAACTATACCAAGCCTTCGTACCGGGCGATTATCGGACCTATCAAACAAAAGTTAGTATGCAACTCAAGGTGACTGTTCGTATTGTCGACAGCAGGAACGATCACTATGTCCTTAACTAGGCAATTATGGCTATAACAAAAAAAACAGTATCTAGAGTAAAAAGAGCGGATTAGAAATTTATCATTTTCAAAAGCACTCAAAATCGCAGCCAGAGTAGGGTACGGAGGCTCCTCAAATTCGAAATATTAAGTTCGTTAAAATCATTTTAACCTGTTCATAACAGGAGGTCCATCATCTAGTTTGGAACGTTATCACTGTGGCCTACGATGAACATAGATCTTCCAGTCGTCGGTAAAATGTGGTGCTAATATGCTTTGATTTTTTGCACCCATTACATTTACGTCGCTTTAGTATGTATAGTACGGCATTGGTATGAAATTACATCGGTTTAGATACTGTTGATTTATATTCAAGTTTTAGAATTACACATGTATGTAATTCTCGGATTCCGAAGGTTTGGACAAAAAGCGCACGCTTTAGTTCGAAAAGAGCTAACTTCAAAAAGGCACTCCGTGGCTTATTATAAATCCAACATTCTACAGGGCAAGAAAAATACAAATATGGCTAACGAGAATAGTCTGTTATTCGAAGATCATAGGTATCTTCGGGCTTGAAAACGGTTCTCCAACAGAAATCTTTAGCTAAATGCCTGCACAGGAAGTGCTACCTCAGATGGCCATATGAGAAACGTCCAAAAGTACACCGGTTTCATGTATAAGTTCCGGGCAATACATCTCAGAGAATGCAAGCTAATTTATTCTGACAAACACTACTGGTTACCTCACCCCATATCAAACCCACACCAAAAGTAACTTTCCAGAAAGGACTTGATCGACGAATGTTTTATCCAGACAAACGTTTTCAACTGGCCGATTATCGGCCAAGTGTGCCTCACGATTTTCGACTCCTAGAACATTGTCACGGGGACCATGAGGTGAGCTCTTGGTTTCGTAGACATGCACTCTGCGCATGCGCTTCTCCGCATTGGTTGGCATTGGTAACGTTTGCCCGTTCTGAGAGACATCTTTCTTTTTCTCGACAGGCTTCCAACACGTCTCATGTTGCGGCTGTTATTCGTTCACAAGCGCCAGACCTTTCGCATGTTTTAAATCATTCCTTCGAATATGTGTTCTTTGTCCGTCGCGCGCTTTACGAGAATGCGTTACCAGCGCGAATTGCAGATGAGTACCTTACTGTGAGGCTTCATTTTTTTGTGAGAACTATCTGTATAGAAATGTTTTGTGTGGATGTCCAGCTTCGAACACGCGTCCTACGCAAGAGTGCCCTATGGTTCCAAGCCTTGGCACCGCTCGAGCCATCACCGTACTTCTGCCGAGCAAGCTGTTTTTTCTGAAAATTTCTGTCAACGCATTTTTAAAATGTCCAGCTAGCTGGTACTGTTGTCGAAATTGTCAAACAACAACATCTTGAATTTCGGGCGTAACGACGTAATGTAGCAACGTATCATTAATATATTGTCGTGAGGGTGGCTAGAATTATTAGTAGCGTCATTTCTACATGTGCATAACTTATACAAATTATGACATTCTACTGTCAACATCTAAATATTAAAGGGAACTGTGTCCAACCTTGTAAGATCAACAGCAGAAGTTGATACTTTATTTACTTCTATTACTTGTCGACTGGATAAATTGAATGGAATTACCATTAGAGTATGACGCAATGAATATCGAGTATGCTATTTAACATCGGCGATTCGGACCAGGCTTTACGGTTGTAGTCTGCGTTTAAATACGCTCGAGTTCACTCTGAAGCAAACTGAAACATTGACGGTTGACCCTGAAAATGAGCCTTGTTTCCCTGCCCAGTACGCTTCGGCTTACGTACCTGACTATACTGAACGTACGTAATTTAGCCGGAGTAAGCAAACTGATCGAACAATGTCTACAATAAGATGAAATTTATAAAGGTCTAGCCACATGACAAACTCCACAATGAGTTTTAGGGTTTCATCAGTAACACTATCACAGCCAACGAATCTAAACCGGAAACGAGAGAGTGAAAAAATAAATATTTTGAGCCATTACTGGATATAGCTGCACTAAGTAGCCCTTTTAATCCTACCGTGATCACACGACACGACACGACACAACCGAAAATCCGATGACAGTATGTATCGCCTTTACCATGGGCATCGTTTGTTGACCGACATAGCCTTAGGCTTTGATTACGGTTCAAGATCGCTAGTTGTGGCAGAAGTATAGCTATCTCGAAGATCGGTCTACTTTACCAGGACTCTGCGGCGTTCTATCACCTATGGGAAAGTGTACCGACTCTACCGCTTTACTATACCTATTCGAAGCCCTGTAAGTGCCTCTAAAAGAACAACCGTATGTCAGAAAACTAGGCGCCCTTTAAGAGAAGAGCTGTGAAACTACCACACGCATCGCTTATTCGTGTGTGTTAAGGTAATGATACATACATCATAACTACTTTATAGCAATTTTGTGCTTGCCGGCCATTTTCACAGTGGTGAATCTTCAAGTGATTCGAAGATTAAAACTAGAAAATGTGCTCGTATAGTAGTTGTGCCTCATATGAAGGCTCCTTCCAAGTGCCACGTATATATGCATGGTTGAAAGAGCGCTGTCTGGTACAACTAGCGGTCCTAGGTATGCTTTAGGCCGCGTTAGGTTTATTGGTATCAATAGATCCCGTACAGTTCGATAGCGGTTTTATCACCCTAGGTTACAGCTGTCGCGAGCAAAGCGTAACAGCTTCTTCTCGTAAGAGCTTTGATAATCCATTTCTACTATTACTATTATCATCATGTAATAAGTGTGTGTGTGTGTGAAAAGTGATATCACTTCATTAGTAGACTGTTTTTTTTTGTTAGGCTACTTCCAAATCATGCAACTCTACATGGCGACGTACCTATTCATTTTGGTTAGTAAAATATCATCAGTACCATAAGATAAAACACGGGCAGGCGGTTGAGAGGCTAACAAATAATATTGTTAGCTTTGATTAAATAACTTTATGCACACAGATCATGTGGAAGGAATTTTTGCTAGGACTTGCAAAGGCGCCCCTGGTCACTTTTAACTAGAGGTTTAGCCATCCAAAAGACCGCGTCGATATTAAGACAAGGCTTGTATTATGCGAGTGAGACTAAGGATAGGCTTTGCTAATGCAACCGTTCGTGGGTCTCTTCGTAATTGTGCAGACAGTAACATGCTCGCCTAGTAAATATAGGGGGCATGTAAGCCGGTTCGAATTCATGCGTAGACACATTTCGTTTCATGTTGGAAGCTAAAGCAATGTTTACCTGCGATTAAAAACTGAAGACGTCTATGTAAACTATATGTGTATAAGCACTATGTGCTTTCTCTTCAACGTCTTGCCACTATCAGTCACTGTTAGTGCAAAGCGATGTCTCAAAGCCCGCTTATTAAGATAAACAAACAGTATTTTTTGCTGTATAAAAGAGAAATAAATAGAAATTGGTTTTAACCGATGGACCTGTCGCCAAGTCCACGAAGGGGTTTTCATAAGGCGGCGCTTGATGCTCAAGGTCGAACTAGCGTAAGAGGATGTTCAGAATTATAAAAAAAAAGTGCTTACCATTTCAATGTAGTTAATGCGGACTAATATTTGCAAATGGCCAAAATGACCCATATCAGGACAGATGGTGAAGATGAACGTTGAACTTGAAACGTTTAAAGCACGACATTCATTAATGTTTGAACGCCACCTTTAAGTAAGACACGATTTGAAACTGATATGCTGGAACAAAAAATTCAAAGAAGATTAATACAAATAAAGAAAATGTTTTAGCAGCAATTAAATTTATTAAAACTCAGTAAATGTTAAACGTAAAGTAAGTTTCGACAAATAGATCGGTTGCAAAAGCTATATAGACGCGGGCTTTCTTTTTCCCTCGTGCCACTTTACTGTTGCTTATGTGTGCCGTCTATTGAATGGTCTGGCAAACGGTCGAACGGTAGAAACACGCAAAATGAGGCGGTCGCTATGCTGCTGCTGGTTAAGCTTTCAGTCACACAGTAAACGTGCTGCACAGCTTGAATGAAGAAGACGTGCCCAAAATATGTGTACGCAGCTATGGTATCGCTATACATGCATGATGGGGGCCTGCTGATCAGTGGACGAAATAGCATACAAAATGTGGGCTCCGCAGAGCCCTAGCTGCACCACGCAGCCTTTTCAACTTTATGGTAGCCTTACGGCCACATAGTTCATATAGCGTAAATACACTTTCTGACAGTAACAGCTGTCGCGTAAATACACTTCTGACCGTAACAGCTGTCATCTGACAGTAACAGCTGTCATCGCTTCAACCGCGACCCTGTTCGGATCTCTACCTGAACCTGATTGCCGCAGTGAGAATAAACGAGACTTCGGCGGCAACCCAATCGTTGCCGAGGTCATACCAATACCGCTATAGCAAAGATGTCGGCCAACCCCCCGATATCAACGAGGCTTTCGATATCTTTACTGTTAGTTATCGACTCCATAATTGGCGCCGCTTTGTTTGGAGCGATCAGTTCAGTATGTGGTACGACAGGCGGCGAGCCCGCATTATGTGTCGGTAAGTGACAGTGACTCGATCGAGCAGGGCGACTTTTATGGACGCACATCCCGCGACTTTGTGGTAACAGATTCGTCAAATAAGTTCGTCGTGAAGTATAAACAACTTGCTATTTTTTTTATCTTTCATTTCCGATCCTGTACCCTCTTTTCACGTCAGACTTGTAGTTCAGTAACTAAACTAATGTCGATTATAGCCTTTTTCTAACCATATCTTACAGTCGACGAACCTGTTACATCTGGAAGCTATGCAGAGGTGCTACATATGTATGTCGATTGTTTAGAGGTTGTCAGCGCCAAAGCGGTGTACGTTGACTTTGTCACAGAAGTGGTTAGAAGCACAGTGGCAAAGGCGGCGACAACAACAACAGACTGACGTCTCCAAAAGCATGAACAGTATTATCTCGATTAGCGTTTACAAGCTTCTGGCGGTGGCCATAAACAGCACCAAGCATTTCCTACATACATGTATATAATCGCAGAAATTTTGTAGCTTAATAATGAGCTACCTTCGTTAATCATTTGAATATCGCATCAAGCTTAAAACCTGAACTGGGCTGCAAAACGATTATTTAACGTCAACTATAGGCATACATGAGTAGTTGCTGCGGTCATCCGACAGAAGTGGATATTTAATCGTTAGATAGTTCGAATAGCTCAAACAAGAAGTAGCTGTGTGATTTAAGTTCGTTGATCATAATAACTTCGCCCATAATATAAGTTGAATGATCCTTATATGTCACCGATGTATTTGTTAACAGACCTGAACTCTGCTGTTGTTCGATGTCCGTCAACCATGTCTTATTATAGTAGGATCAGCGTACAGAGTCAAATTTCTTTGCTAGGCCATTTTTATGACGGTGTGTTTTCAAGTGGATATGATCAGACTGTTCTTACTTACCACCATCAAAAATCGATATCTCGCTTTAGCAGCACGTATTCACCAAATTCTTAACTTGAACGTTGCGGTTTACCAGGCAGACTTTCTGTAGTCCCTGTCGAGATATTTCCGTCTTTGTTTTTCCCACGAAGAGGCGCAAATAATGAAATGATATACGTGTGCTTAAAACCATCTGGATGCTTATGTTGGCAGGTATCTGCTATACTGCGCGCAACAAAGTAGCTCTCAAGACAAACAGATTTCTAAAGAATCCTCAAGTGATAAATATGTGTATCGAAAACGCTGGGTATACGTTCGTGTCCGTATAGTAGTGATCATTTCAGTGGTATGGCAAAATTTGGGCCATTGCTAGCCCTAGCTGCACCTCGCAGCCTTTTAAACTTTATCAGCCATTGGGCTGGTCATCAGTTGAACTCATCTAACGCCGTTGTTTTGCATAGTTCATTACGACAGGTCGTTGTTGCCTCAATTACGTCGTCGTTTCGGCCTTTTATACATCGGCTTAAATAACTCAGTACGCTTCAAGTACGGTATACCCTTTACGATTCAAGTATCATCAAAGATCAGTTACTTCTAGAAAGCATATCAACTTTTTACGTCCGGGTTTTCTATTTAACCTCATTATCGGCTCGACAGACGTGGTACGTGCCCCCGGAGGGACACGTCGCTACGCAGCATTCACGAGTTTTATACTAAGTTGGTACGGCTTGGCCAAATAATTTGCACTGAAATAGCCTTTTGCTACAAGTATCGGAACATTTGAAAAGAGCATAAAGTAAATGTAGGCCTTAAAAACCTTGCTTGACGTGTATCTCGTTTAATGTAACATGCGCAGCGATACTTTCTCCGTTCGGATAGCACGTATGTTAATTTTCATGTAACTGTCGGGCGTGTTTATCACGCGAGCTATTTAGAGGCGCTACCTATATAAACTGTCTGACAGTTTCCGAGACAGTGCAAACAATCGAAAAGCTGAACTGCGTCACCGACAGTTGGCAAGCAGATCGCTAACGTGATCCGCCGCATCGCGCGCCATGCTAGTGCTGTCCACTGGAAGAGCAACAGAGATGCGAACCCCATCGTATAATAGGACTTTATTTAACATTCATTAGAAATTTAGCACACAGTGAACGATAGCTAGCTAGCTAGCTAGAAAAGTAATGGTAAATTTGCTAAAGTCCATGAGCAATCGTTAATTCATTACCTGTACGTTGCTTGAAAAAAGTCAAATTGATACCCAGGAGGCAGCTTCGCATTGAGTTTCCAATCACATTCTACAAACTAGCTACTTGTACTGCGTCCAAAAAATAATTTTTATCCCCATAATGGGTCCTTGCAAAATTACCACATTCCAACGAACGAATAACAAGGCTTACGCTTAATGGGCTCCGTAATGTTCCCGTCATAAAACCGAATGTTTGTGTATGTTGCCAGTTCGTATCTACGGCACTCATTAGCACATCTTAATGGATTGTACTGATCGATTGATAGAAAGCTTTTTACTAGAGCACATTTTGGCGTTTCAGTGAGCTAATAAGATATTCGACAAAACTGAAAAACGCCTTACATGCAAGCATGGCACACTTAGAGACAGCACTAATATCGAAAGCAATCTTTTTGAAAAATACCCTACCGAAATCGTATTAAACTGTATCTTTGTCCGCAAACAATACAGGTTTACAATAGGACATCTCTATCGATCGATTACTCTTCTAAGACTAGCCAAGTTGGTTTTTGCTAAAAGTCAATGATTTTGATAAAATTCGATTTCAACTAACTAACCTGTTTGTATGAGTATGCGTGCTGCTTGACAAGTACTGAGACTAGTAATGTTTGTTTCATAAATTGTCATTTTTTGTCGAGGTAATGGTGGCATTGGCGAAAGCTGAAGCAACGGGGTCTGGATGGCTTTCAACCAGTCAGAGGCGCGTAGTACGGCGGCATACGACCAGACGCATTTAACTGCCACCCCATATCGGCAAGGCCTCACTTGTTTGACATCAGCTGAAAATTTATAAAGGATGTACGCTATAATCAGGGATTGATGTTCTTTAAGGCCAGTCTGTTGCTATCGGCTGATTAAATGTGAACCAATCTTGTTTCACGTGATTCATTTTAAATGTCTTTGGTATTTTCGTTGGCTGAATGAGAATTATAGTTGGTACTATTTGCATGCCTATATACAGACTGACAGAACAAAAAACTACAAGCAAAGCGACAAATTTATCGTATGTTAGAAAACAATTGATTGCAACAATTGAAGTAAAATAGACAAATAGAAAAATTACACGTAATACTAATATATACGCTAGAACTAATAACTAACTGGTAATTTTATGCCTATTTAGTTAACTGACGATCTATTTGCTAATATGTAGCCCACCTAAACGGTTAGAGTTCAAATATATGTACTGACGTACTGTCACCATGAGGATGTATGTCAGCCTTCCGACTCCTGTCACTTCTGATGTGTCTGTTTAAGTTCGGTGAGGCTAGTCTCCTTGTCAGTTGAAGATAGATCGGAAATTCGGATGAGAAAGCCTGACCTAAATTTTTCTAGCATTAAAAGTTATTAACGGACAAGGATTGGTATATTTGTGTTGCAATCCATATCTATACAAGATAGCTGACTGTCTATCTACATGCCAGACATTAACAAGCTAGTTTTTGTTTTTATTGACCCTTGCCCTACCATTGGCTTGGAGTGTTTGATAACTGACAGGTTTTTACCTTTTAGACTAATACGGAAGCCGTAAGATGCATTTTGGGCGGCAATGTCTCCTGTTAGGGACACCGCTCTTGTAGAAGAAAAGTTTCGGCAAGAACCGGATTGAATTTCATGTTATCTAGTCCTGAGCTGAACAAATAGTAGTACCGAGCTACATAGGTGGAATCACGAAGAGAGAAATTAACTATTCACATAAACTAAGTAAAGTCACGTATAATTCTAATGTACCATATATATATATATATATATATCTATGCTTTAAATTATTTACATACATAGAGTCCAGTTAAAGAATAATCGCTGATTAGTATGAGAAGGAAAGTAGGTAGTACGATAACTGTTGTCTGTACGAAGTAAAGAAAGGTGTCTGCTCACTTGAAAGTTTTTGGAAAAAGTAGAAATTTGTTATTGTTGAAAACCTAATCATTTTGCCGGCTATATCCGTACCGCTCTAAGTACTCGCGTAGTATGCGTTGCCGTCTTCGGGTTAGCCACTTCTCGTCCGCTGACTGAAAATACAAACTGGTTGGTAGATCTTCTTAACTCAAGGCCAGAAATGCTCTAATATATTTCCCTTAAAGGTGCTCCATAATAGTGAAGCGTATCTATATTCTGGTTATTGTTTGAGCATAAGCATTTAGCACGACTTCTATTATAGCTGCATCTGATAACCCTTTCTATGCGTGACCAAACACTGGAAGTGTGGTATCGAAATATTATGTTATTTAGTTCACGATCATTATTGGCGAAGGAATAAGTTTGTGCGTGCAGTGCGTAGATTGACTGTAAAACCTATATATATATATATATATATATATATATATATATATATAGGTTTTACAGTATATATATATGGAAAATTTAAGACAAAAACAAAGTGATTTTTTCAAAACTCTTGACAATATGGGATCTTCGCTAAAATTTCGAGAACTTATTCTTACTTAAGCAGACACGATTGAGGCATGCTGGTTTAACGGACAAAAAAAACAGAAAATTAAATCTTTACATAATTTACTTAAAATTGTGACTTATTTTTTCTTAGATTATAAAACTTCAGAAATTACAGGATGACAGCATCCTTTGTTGGCTATCTAAAAGTTTGGGTTTTTGCCGAGTGCTACCTTTTCTGACACCCGAGCTTTTTCTTCGTTACGGAAAACGGTCTGAAGAATATGCCGTCAGGGTAATAACCGAAAAGGTGTTATTCTTTGTTCTCTGAGATTCAAATACACAGACAAAGAATTGAAGGTACTTTCTTTTTTTGCATATGGCATCGGGCAGGGCTCGTTGCTGCAAGTGGGGTGCAAGCAAAAAGCGAAATCTTCTGTATGTGGGTTTGGGAATGTGGGCGAGTGTTATTAGCGAATTTATTTTTTATTATACGTATAACTGCCACGCCTACCGAGAAACAGCGCGAAAATTGCGGCCAGTGACAAGTACTATAGCGTGATAGTAGTCAGCAAAGTGTAACCGTTGCAACTATAAGTAAATAAATCAGAATCTCGCTCGAGTGACGTGCTGCACACGCCGGTCATAATGTTACTATACACAATGAGTACATCATCCTGTACCTGCCGTTCAGTAGGAAAGAGATCAGCTGCACCTCTCGTGGTTCCGTCGTCGTAGACAGCTGCGGCAACGGCAGCAGCTTTAACGGTACTAGCACTGGCCGATGCCAGCAAAACGCACGCCCTACCACGGCCACTAGAATCACGTATAACGTGGCTACAACAACTAGCCTTCCTGTATTTTACCCCTGACCCGGTCTAACTTGGCCAGCCTGTCAAGTTAAGTGCATCACGTTAAAACGCCCATTGCGAGAAAGTTAGGGTCTAAAGCCATTAACGATGGGGCTAGCTGTTACAAATAGGGTTGATGAGTATTAAGGTATAGAGTGCACAGCGAGTTGCTGAGTCCGACGCTGCTACCGTTTCTGTTGCGCTAGTCGCACTAGGTCCTGTATGTACACGGCCGTGGCACCTCACAACGCCAGCTACGAATTCTAGATAGATATGAAGAAGCGTGTGTAGGGACGAAGGGGGCGAGGTAGTATGGAGCGCAGGCAAGCAGTTGAATATCGATCGAGCTATACGATATAAGTCGCTTTTCGGCTAAGCTATTCAGTCGGCTGTCATAACTGTGCATCAAGATAACGGTTGGAAGGATCTAAATTCAGCGATAAACCCAGCTGTGTGTGGGTCAAAGTGAAATGTCCGTCTAACAAATCGGCCATGCCGATCAGTCGAATGATAGGTTTAATTCAACACTGGCAATGGCATGAGGGGATACATTGGCGCGACGAGAAATAGAAGCGGGACGGTATTTAACGTCGATCGGCTGAACGTGAGATCTGCGCGTTTATTAATCGACTGATCGCCTAACAAATCATCACTTTGAAAAATAATCTACTTTATAAGCCATATAGTCCACGTTCAATAATTGGAACTTGTGGTAGATAGATGAGGGTCTTTTCTGTCCACCTGAGTATACCGTGCAAATTTGATGCAGTCCTTTCATACCTCGGCATCGCTTTCCGCAAAGCGAATCGATGCAGTCACTCCTATACTTGGATTTGATTCGAGACACTGCATACTATACAGTTACGTCGTAGGCGTTACAAAATGCTCGTTGAATGAAAAAAACACAGAGATCGATACTAGTATAAAGACAGCCATATATATAAAACGCTACTTCTATATAAAAAAGTGCTATAATACTTGAGCGGGAGTATTGTTGATTTGTCGACTGCAGTCAGTCTTAAAAAAGACTTATTGACCTAATATGAAGATTAAACTGTTTCAATGACCGCCTTGTACGGTCGTGTTTGACCACACACTCAGACCAGAATCTCGTATATTTGAATTGATTCTTGTAAAGCTATGGATGAAATCTCGTTATAGATCTATTGTCCTACTGTGAAAGCTAAGTGAACCCATATGTAGCTTGGCGCGAAGTCTCTGGAACTTGGATTGCAGCAACAAAGAAGTATGTCGGGATTTTCTTACGTGATTTCATTACATTATTCCAGATCGTTGTAGCTCGTTCATGAAAATGTCCTTCATAACCTGAAACAGTGTGTGAGTGCCGACTATACTAGAAAATACTCGTTCCTTCATGGTAATTTTTCTCTCCTTTCGTAAGGTGAGCAAGTAACTTGTACATCAGTTGTTACCATTCAGGACTTGACATCACTTCGACTAAGTTCAACCCATCTCAGACGCAAGCGCTTTTATCAAGGTCGTACGCTATACAGATAGCATGGAACCATGCCATCCACTGACGAGTATCAACAGTGAGAGAATAATTCTTATTTCTAATGTTAGGAGAAGAGTGTATTGAAACTACTTTATAGTTACTTTCAAATACTGGGATATTTTATAATTGTATACGGAAATTAGACGTTGAGGTTTTAAGAAGACATAAGAACGCAGAGTCTTTTCTATTGGAACAAATTTAGATCCGAAGAGTTGTCTTTGCCGATCACGAAATTAAGTAAGTTTAGGCGGTCCCTACCTAGTTCTATAGTCCACAGTCAGGTAATACGTGACGATGAGAACAACGATCATAATAAATAGGTTTTTCGAATTTCTTCTTACTTTGGCTCTTAGGACAAGTATATATGGCAGCCGACTAGATCGTTAAAAGCTAGCTACAATGAGCAAGAAAATGAAATGGTCCCATGCTGTAGTACCAATGCAAACGATGTCTGGGTTAATTAGCATCATGCATGAGACTGCTTGAAAAGGTCACTTTCTATAGCTTTTAATTAGTATTGAGAATATTGAAGGTCGACAGTATGTAAATAAAAAAGCAGGTTATTTTGTTAGAGGACGACCCATCTAGTCGCTAGAGAGTATTTTAGCGTAAGACGATAATGACTAGAAAGAGTCTTAAACCTCACAAATTCACATTAGAGGAGAAATATTCATTCGTCGAAAGCCCGGGTCGAAACACCGATCGTATTTGTCACATGGAGTAAAATAGGCGCTACCGTAATGGCAACGTACTACGTCTACTAATCGCGCCTTGAAAATGATTACTAAACACACAGGGCACATTTTAAAACTGTTGACTAGGGCTGACGTCATGCAATAGGCAATAATAGATGCGCTTCGAAACAGTCAACCGATAAACATCGATTTTTCGAATCAAATAACTTTAATCAAGAAAATTATTGAAATGGTTTCCCCTAGAGTTCTACGTGCGAACCTCTGAGGTGTACGCTTTTCTACTGAACGACATCTAGGGCCTTAACAAGTCCATGGCGCAAACACAGAGGCACAGAAAACTAACACCCGCATGTTAAAATTGGAAACATAAAGGCAGAGTCTTTGTCGAATTGGGTGCCCAGTGTTCTCATCATTCTGGTAAGCAGCCTAGCTTACAAAATATTTATTACGGAGGGCAAATAAGAGAGAACATATTGCGATCTGTAAAATATTCCGAGGGGCGATAGCTACACTATTAAGAAGCGTCTTCAAAGCTAGACAGTCCCGCTTGTTGCGGCTCTATCATTTTCCCCATCTGTAATGACTTTGGTTCGAAGTAAATACTGTTCAGATCAGATGAATCTTTGTACGACAACCACATGACATACGCTTTAGAAACTCCACCGTCACTAGAAACAGAAGGTGTTTCCCAATTAAAGTATATCAGATTTTATACTTTCCACACTTTAAATAGCTCGCTTACCCAATTCAAATAAATCATTAAGCGACTTGACATTAGTGGCATTTTGTGCCGTAAGCAGCCGCGGCCTTTTGCGAAAAGCCTGTAGGGAACAGACGAACGCGCAACTAAGGACCTAGTTTATGCTAACAATATAGTTGAGCATACGCCCACGCATGTCGAATAAAAATACCTTTTAGATATTACAAAAGCCTTTCAGGCTCCATCTGCAGTTAGAAGGTTATAGTGTGTATAGACGTGTCAGCCTATTAGTGCGAGTTTACAATAGACAGCAGGCTAAGAGCACTTGTTACAGCTTTTGGGGCTAAGAGGTACACCTTACGTAAACTTCAAAGCCGCGGCTCCTCAATATAGATCCTTGATACTATACGTTATTCGGAGGACCTGTTCACATCTGTACGAAATAAAGATAGAAAAGCTCCAGCCCATTTGCATCAATATATTTCTAGGAACTTGTTCACAATAATTCAATTAAATTACAATAATCATAATAATATATCACAATAATTAAAAACAATTACGTCCCCGTAAAGAAATCGCTACACGTTCATGTTGAATTAGATGTATTCGTAGGTTTCGTTGTATATTACGATTTGTTACTTTTCGTAGTAAACGAACAAGCGGAATAAAATAGTCGACTCGGCATGGTAAACAGCAGGTCATTTTCGAAATCCGACCGAAAGTTTTCGCCATAGACGAACCTCTCTGAAAATAATAAAGCTTGCCTTTTACCAAGAAATCGGCTCCGGTTCATGTTAGCAGTTTTCGTAGTACTTTGAAAAAATTCAAAGATGATTTTACAAGAAAAATCGGAAAATTATTTTTGGTACCGCAACTGTTGATAAACAGAATATCAAATCTCAATTCAGGCATCTAGGTCAACCGTAACACCATTTTCTGCATTTTAAATTTTTTAGCTGTTTGAGGTCCTTGCATTTTTTCGCGCTCTCACTCCGAAATTTTGACCCTATTAAAGCTCTGTGCGTAGGAACACTAAGGAATATATACCTGCGAATATCGCTGAACGCATACTTGCTGATAAGTGTGTTGTTTGGAGGCCTTAGAACGAATATGGCGAACTAGAAAAGCGGTTTAAGTTTGGAGTTTGCGCTGAAACCGCAGTGAAGGATGGTTACGTTGCATAAACCCAACTATCAGAAATGATACATTCAGCGTATGGAAACATTATTGGAAATCAATGTTAGATAATAACTTTAAAAATAAAACACAAGGGTAATTTTTGCTTCTGACATTTTTCCCGAGAGTTTCTATAACAAGTTCATCGAACAAACAGTATTCGTTACACGCAAAAAAATAGACTTAAAAAGTCTACACATGTGTGGGGGTAGGCATTGCAAAGCGGGACTCTCATTGTGACGCAACGGTATAAATCGAACTTTAATTAACTAAATGAACACGCGGGCTTCGTTCCGTTTCGTTTTCGCCATTGATTTAATCAGCCTGATTCGTTGACGTTACATGCACTTTATCATATATTATAGCCTGATTACTTATCCCTGTCCGCTTTACGCACTGTTCCGTTACTCACTGGCGGTATTTTATCAGTTTATTATAAAATGAATGAATTTGTCTCTTGCAACATTTAGTTAACATAAGCTATTGTTTAATTGCAGACCTATATTTTCAGGTCTCCGGTGCGTCAATTCCGTTACCTCATTCATGATTTAGTTAATCTATTAGAAATACTCTTTACGTTCTCTCATTGGAAAGCATCTAATACTTCGTTTATGCTACATGCCATGCGCAGATCGCCGCCCTTGCCGCCAGCCGATTGCAGTTTTCCTTCCAACTACAGTAACTATACTTTTTTGCCCCTTTTCTTATTGTACGCGCGATCCGGCGATGTTGATGCAGTCACTTTATAGCCCTCTTCCAGCAATTGGTACTTTCCTACAATCCGTCTAGGTATTTTATGTATCCTAGTACCCTGTTGAGCTTGGCATCAAAATTTCGAAGTGTTGAATTAATCTCATACCGAAAGTGCCGCGACAGTCTGAAATGGTGGCCCATGTCATTCTACAGTTAGTGCTAATCTCCAATAAGAACCTTGTTGCTATTTCGATACGCTATCAATTAACTGAGGAATATAAGCCGGATGCCAGGACGGTTCATTTTTTGTTAGCGCTTTCCCGAACTAACCTAGTTATCACAGTGACCACTTACGAAGGAGGGATACTACTATTTCTAGAAAAACTTGTTTTTACCATCAAGGAATACGATTTATTTTTTGAAAATTATCGAAACTTACGTACTGTGGGCTAAAACAGAAAGTTTCCCCTCAAAAAACGTTTTTCTAACGTAGTGCTTTCATAATTTTATATTTCATAAAAAGCGGCCGTCGAATAAATTGACCAAACCAAATTATGGAAGAAAAGCTTTACCAGGAAAAATAGTGCCAATAGAAGTAAGTAAATAGAGTAACTTAGGTAGAGAACATGGTATTCACATTTTTAAGTTACAAACAGTTTCGGCCCAAACCACCATTTTATTAAACTATCTCCCTTTGAACTCCATGTTGATTCTGTTTTGTAGAACCTAACAAGACTACGTATGTCCAATATAATCTATAGCTCACCAACGTTGCCTCTGTTGAACTAGTGCCATTTGATGGTGATTGCATTGGATAACAGTTTTGTAGCTAAAACACCGAACTTTCCCTTTAGAATCATGAGTTCAATCAGCTACTTTTCTGTGGAGATCTTTCTAGGTTGAAATCGTAGAATCATGGAGAAGGTCAGACCAACCTGCCCTTTCTAGGGAGTTGACTTGGATTAGGGATAAATTTAGGGGTGACTGACCTCTATGTGTCGAATCTTAGGTCCGGCGTTTCCTTTAGGTATCCATGAGACGGGTGACTCCCAGCACGAAACAAAGTCTGTTTAGGAATTCGAACCTAGGCCGTAACATGTCCCTAAGGTTAGCATGCAGACACGCTATCCACTAAACTATCCCGGGGACCTAGGCTTCGTATGCCAATATATACAAAAAGATTAGGGAGCGTTGCCCACAACACATATTACACAACATGTATGGATAAAGAAGGCTAAAATGAGATAGTAGAAAGATAGATTCAGATTTCATAACAATAAACTATTAAACGTATTCAGTTGAATTGCTACGGAAGTGTATCAACATTTTACCTCTGTGTCTTTGTACGCGTGAACATACACCTTCAGATTTAATACACACTTAATTATCTCTAAGCATTTGTAGTATTTAAAATATTGTTTAGTCAGCCAATAGGAGGTCTAATTATAAATTACACGCTTAATTAACCGGTACGATAAGGTAAAACGTGATGAAGAATGATACTGCCAAATTAACGTTACTGAGTGTGAGCATAGCATCTGTTACACACAAGTTTGCTGTTTTTCGGGTAAATCACTATACGGATATCCATATGCTGTTATTATATCCGCGTTATTACGTGCGCCGATCATAGGAGACATTATTTTTATGAGGATTCATCCGGCCTGGAGCGTAATGGGACGCCCGGTGAAGTGGGTGTTTGTAGAAATCGCTCGTATCAGGAATATCACTTGTGATCTTTTAGCTGACGGACGCCTACAATATCTATTCATACATTCATAACAACGGCAGAAGAGTCACCGTCACGGACCATAAACTTCACTCATTATTATCTAGAGATGATAGGGATCGCGATTGCCGCTTGAGTCTGCTATACTGAACCTATCTTTTTGGGAGTTTGTGCGCAAGCCACTAAAATTGAAGTCCAAATGAAGCTGCAGATCTATTCGGCAGCATACAGGCGTGAAATAATATTCTTTTCCTATAAACCTGAAAGGTTTTCTCGATCTCGATACTCGTACGACCGTCAAACGCTTCCTTGCTTCCCCAATTAGACTCTTTATTTATAAAACGGAACCGATATCGATACCGTAGTTAAGATGAATAGCGCTGAAAATTTGATTTAATTTGGCATACAATCTGACCAACGAATAGTTGACCTTAAATAATCAATTCGACGTGACATGTTTTGTTCGTGCCTATTAGATTCGTAATACTGTAGCAGGCTCTTGACTTGTAGTTGCTAAAGTTTATGTAGGCATTAAATCTCGCTGCCTTAAAAATGATCCCACGATCCACAGCGAACAACCGTTTAAGCACTCATTTATATATAGAATAGAGTAAGGACTAGTTGATTACGAAAAGCCACGCTTACAGAACATGTACGAAGCTAGCCTCTTCGAAGACATATTAATCTCTCTTGAGGCAACTTATTTTCTTTTCATTTACATGGAACTTATAATGAAAAAGCTAATGACTAACCAGCTACGTACCTGCCCGAAAGGCATATTATTATTCAATTTATCAAATATAATAGCTATTTGCAATGTTTGCGCTAACAGGCAACCGTGGAGCCAGTGTGGAGCAGCCGAACACCCGCTGCGATCGTCTTCTGTTGCTTCGTCGTCCTCGTCGTCAGGTGGCATCGCCGGAAAAGTGTATTTATTGAGAGGGGGAAGGGGGAGGGAGAGAGAGAGAGAGAGAAATAAGCAGGAAAGGTGGTAAGACATATTCGCATACGCGGCACGCATAAAACGCTTCAGGCTGAAACATATTTTGCGTAGCTACGGTCTACCCTCAACCGCATTTTAATCATGAAATCCTTCTCTCGAAATTTCCTTGGCTCTCCTTCTCTCCCTTTGGCGCTGTATCGAACAAGACAATCCCCCTTAAATTCAGTCCCCCAAGCCCTTGGACCCATACAGCTGTCGCTAGCCAGCCATTAACCTCCCTTGTCGTCTCCACTTCTTAACTAAAACTGAGTGTAGGAGAGAGAAAACTAACGTACGTCCTTTCAAGATGCTATCCTTCACGTTCCTTTCAAAGATGCCTAATTTAATTAATAGAGAGCGAATGTTCCGGGAAAGCTAGACTGCAGTGGGACTGCGGTGGCGTAGGAAGGATAGGGGCGCGAGCCGCCATTGAATAAGAGGCACCAAACAGGGGCTCCTAGTTGGGGGTGTCGGCCGGCGGGCGAGGATCGGAGAGGCGGATGTGTGTTCAAAACATGTGCGTCTGCACCTAAACACTCAGTACGCGCCGGTCTAGGAGTAGCAGGGAATGAAATGGGCAATGAATGAGAAAGGACAAGTGTAGCTCGTCTGGTCGACCCTCTCCACTTTGAGAGAGAGACATTGTGGCAAGGGCAGGAGTCGTACTCCTGGAGCCCAGATTAAATTTCAGTTATGTCGTAACAGCCTTTAAATACGGGGGGTATACAGCTAAAGATAGTGCGTCGTAAGCCTCGTTGTCTAATTGTTCGTTCGTGCGTCCGTTTTCTGATCCCAAGCAAAGTTTTCTGTGGTACAAATTGTACCATACCGATTTCGGAGTGTCAGTCCTTGTCACGCGTTATTCATTACCATCGTTAGTAGTACGGAGGCAGCGCATCCAGTCGCTTAGTAACTCAACGAACGCCAGATGTTCAATGGGGTTGATTGTTTATTTCCTTCACTGTCCGCAGAAATCGAAATAAGCTTTACGGTGCAATACGGCTGTTAGTGCCGTAGGGCACATTCTACCTGAGAGTGGTAGCCACGACTGACTTACACTGCTATTACAATCATGTGTCCCGCTTTTGTTTGGAGTGCGTGAATTTTCCGTATCGACAGTGAGTGCTTGTGTACAAGGTGTGCTCGTCTGGAGTTGAGTTGTGGACTACAATATCAGTATAAGCGTTGCTATTACTAATAATACTAAAGTGTCCAGTGGATCAGTGTTGAGCTATATCAGTGCAAGGAGTAACTCATTTTGGCCAGCAAAGTAGCGAAACACCTATATAGATACGTATACAGATCGAATAAATATATAAATAGAGGACACCGTGACACTGTTCGTGAAACGACGATACGTAAGAGGATATACTTACAATTCGTTGTCGGACGACCCCCGCAGTTCCGTGCGATAGTAGGTTAGTGCAACGCCGGCATCGCTGCAGCTCCAGTCAGCAAAACAAGGAAGGAACGTGCTCCGCATGTGTATAGGTGGACAGGCGGTACGAAACGATTTGAGATAGTCAAATACACCATACGCTTCTCTTATGATCATACCTAGACCGTACGCTAGATACACAGGCTTCTGCTCATGAAACAGCAAAGCTGAAAAGCGTGGAGTTATTAATATAAATAATATCTGCAGCTGTAGTAACCGTAGTATTGTATCCGTACAACCAGTTTGTGATAGAGAGACGCTAGTGACTACTACGCATAAAGACCATATAGACGAGCGTATAATGGGTATATGGGGGGGGGAGAGGGAGGCACACAAAACTTAGATATATACACAAAACACACACATACAAATGTAACGCAGTAAAAATATATCAGACACTCTGTATGAAAAAACAATTACGGTAATTTTATCACTTCGATACTCGTCGTCATTGACATAACCAATGTCTGCCGGCTTGCTTGTCACGGCGTGACTGAGTACGCGGAACCAGCTTTATTTCTCAAACATTTATCTACTAGCAGCACTGTGGTTCGCCACTGACTTCCCCCGCTACACCCAGAGCCCTCCGTTGGATTACCCGTTTCCTTTTTGGGTCCCCCGCGCATTCACACCCTGTCAAACGATTCATGATCACGATTACAATGAGACCTGCAATGGTGCTATTACGTGTCCATGTTTGATGTGACTGCCTCTGGTCGGTACTGCAGCCGTCACTACGGTCGTCGGTCACTTATCGGAAACTCGCGGAATGGCTCCACGTCCATCCAGTCAGCCGGGGTTAGAGGGAGATGGTGAAAAAAACGATAGAAAGAACCCTGGAGTATACGAGACACATCGCTCGCACTCGCCTTCTCTACCAGCGGACAAACGATCGTTTGTTTAGACACCGGTAGCGTAACGAGAATTGATAGGAACAGAATGCTAAACTGGGAGAAAGCATGAGATATTTCCAAGAACCGGGAAGTGAGACAGAAACGTCTATGTGGACAAGTAAGGTGGCAAGTGATGTCGAATCAATCTCAAACTGTCTTCATTTACTGTCGCGTCTACTAAAAGATATCGTCCCGATGGCAACGACCACCTCACGCAAACACCGCCAGAGAAAAAAAAACAGCGAACCCTACTCAATTTGAATAGACTTCATACTATATGAACAAAACAATAGGAGCGGCAACGACAAAAACAGCGCGCGTAAGCGTTATCTTATGTTATCAAACACGCAACCACGTGAGCTAGAGGAACGTCGGGAGAATAAAGTTCGTTGGGAATGAAAAATAGAGCGCCTCGACGTTGTTGTCTAAAAAAATATTTGGTCGTTCAGAGAAAGCCGATGGGGACGACAATAGTCTGTCATCGTTCATCTTCTTCCCAGAAAGTGTGTACACGTGCACAGGCCTCGTGCAAGCAATCATCTTTGTCACTTAAACGGGTAAATGCTCCACCGAAAAACTAGTTACAGGAAAACGGGACCAACTCATAACAGTTTTGCATAACATCCTCCAAAAAGAAAAAAAATTGAAGTCAAAAGGAGATCATATGAATCAAAAATAACCCTCTTCTGTTACCGGTCAAAATATCCTTTCATCTTGATGCATTCGGCATATGCGTAAGCACTGCTTTATTTTCAGTTCCTAGGTAGGAAATCGTGCATAGCAAGTTCCAACGCATAATAGACTAATATTTTTTTTATATTTCATATATGCCACCACTCCTTTCTAATATCTAGGTATTAGATAGAGAATTTTGAAAGGTGTGAAGTCAAAAATAATGAAAAAGAGCAGCTGGGCGAAAAAGAAAGTTTCAAAAAACCAACATCCCACGGTTTCTACTAACATGCGGAAGTTGAATTCAGCTAAAAGTTGATTGTCAGCTAATGAAAGAGGGAAAAATTAGCTAGATGTGTGATGGACAACAATTGAGTTTTCAATTTATTCAAATGATGGTTTGCCTGAACATGTTAGTTAGAAGTTCGACCAACACTTGTTCATTATGCGGTTTCTGTTCCGCTCGTAAAGCGTCATCTGTCCTGTTATGTTAACTGTGAGCCGAGCAAGCTGCTTGACAAGCGGGCAACCGATTGATTATCGGGCCTGGCATAACCGTTGAATAAATACGGGCCTCCATATGGTGGGTGCCACCACCACAACCCCCATTACCGGCAGCGGTAGCGTCGGCCGACTGTTCAATTCTGAGTTGCTCGAAGCCAAATGTTATCTGAAGTACTGAGTATTCAAAGCGGGGAGCCGACCATCTCACTCTGATCTGAACAACCCTCAGAGAACACAAGGCCCTCGAATCATAGTCAGAGAGTCTCTTCTTATTGATGTCTTAGCACCGAAGCACAAGGCAGACACTCGCACACATAATGGGGTACGTCACATTCATACTCCATATCCAGTTAGCTGCCCTTGAGATGCATATATTCTGGGAGAACTTAGGATGTCATTCAAGTTGAAGATATATAATACTGCTAACAAGGAAGGGGCGACGGAAGTTTATATATAACGCGACGTCATAAAATGTTCCCCGGAGGAAAAATTACGTTGAGGAAAAGGCTTAAAAGTCAATGGCTCTTGAAAAGCATCACTTTGTGTGTTGAAAAATTGTCCACGAAAAACGATCCGCATGCAAGAGCTTCCTAATAAATAAAAACAAATATGAACATCTGTTAAGTGTATATGCCAAACGCTAATATTATTAGGTGTGAGAATGTAAGCTGTTAGGTTTAACGTTCTGTAAACAACTAGTTTTCTATAATCCCAATCAGCGAATTTTGATTCGAAAAATGAAAACAATACGTCCGAGCTATTTAGTAAACATACTTCGACGCTGGCGGCGGAACGTTGAGTTTCGATTTCGACACGGCCAACTTTAACTTTCTTTTTCTCTATCACAACTTAAGCCGCCCTTTTGCTTTGTTACCTGTCAAAGCAAGCGTCGGTTGCAAAAGAGGACTCGTCCCCTGGGACGTAAGTTTAAGCCATACGAAGGCTTGTCTAGTGGTCTCGCTTATCTCGCCCTTTAACTAGCATGCAAGCCAGTAATAGCAACAAGAGCAGTCTCAACGGTAGTTAGCAGAAGTGGTAGTTAGTGTAAGAACAATACCATCGTTTTAGGAGTATCTATATCTCTGACGGTACGCGTACCTAGACATTCAATATGTATATGTATGTCGGTGACGGTAACTGGATGTACGGATGCGTGAGCTAGAAAATAAGTCGAGAGTCCGCAGGTTACTCCACCATCGCCATGACCGCCCTTTACCTCGAGTAAGCATTTATTTATTTTTTCAAGCTGCCGTGAAACAGCTCTATATTCAAACCGTACGAATTCTTATGAGGGAGAAAAAAGAGGAAGGACTAGAGAACAAGCCAGCCAGCCAGCCAGCCTGGCTGACTCAAGTGGCCGTACGGAAGGCGAGGCTTTTATTGCAGTTGGAGTTGCAAAGAAGCGGCAAGAGCGACATCTTCAGAAGAAAATTGTAGTGAAATAGTTAAGACTGAGAAAGGAGCAGCCTAGAAAGTGGGAATTAGGCCAGGGGAAGCGGGACTGTACGAAGCGTGTGAACTGCATGTCTCGACAACGAAACAAGAGCTTTCACAAATTGTACCTTTGTCCTGAACCCTCCGTGTCTTTTTCTCGTTTGCCTAGGCGCGAGCTCTTTGTGTTGTTACTAGATAAGGTGAGATTTATCATAGAAGTACATAGAAGCGACGCATCTGTCGTGCTACGCTGAAGCTGCGCGCCTTGAAGATTAACTTTTGTGACCTTGCTTTGCAATTGTACGATAGCCAGCTGTGATACGCGTATGTACTTATGTATCTATCAAACGCACACACACAGACGTATGTGTACAGTATATATATATGTGTAATGGCACAGTCTACCAAGTTGAATTGCATTAACTTAACTGAACATTCAACTACTGAATGAAACTAGAGTGCTTAGGCGCTGCAAGCACCACCTGGTGCCCTCAGCTGTACTAACAATTCGCCAGCTCCTATGAGTGTTCCATCCCCTGCCTTTAACGGCACTAACATCAATAGCGTCGCAGTCCTCACCCAGTCAGTAGAATGTGAGCGTAATAATATTAGTATATAGTATAGCCTTAAAAGTTTAGAGTAGTCCTCTCAAATAAACCTTCTGTTAGTCAGCCTTCTTTGCCGTAGGCTTGCCTGTTACCGAGCGCAATCGCATCAAGCACGTTTCACAACTTCACAGAAGTTGTACTAGTAGCCGAGACTAGATTGGAACACAATTTATCAATGCAACAGCAAGCCACTGAGGTAAAAAACCTTGGAAAATAAATAGTCATTTACTTTGCTGCGGGCATTTTGATCGTGGAACAGCGGCCAGTGGAGTCAATCACAAAGTCAGCAAAAAGCCAATTACCCCGGGCGAATCGTCGACGTGAACCTTCTTATCTGGTCAGATGCACCTAGTGGTATTAATATCGGCTAGGTAGGCCAATATGATATGAGAAATAGGACGTAAAGACTATTTGAAACGGTGTGACATTGACGGTGGCATCTCGGAACGGGCCAGCGCAAGCAAGTAGGAACCAAGTGCGGGAGAGGACGTTCAAGTTATTCTGTCGTTGCAACTCGACTTACAGCTTTCTACGTCACTAGCAGCAGTTCCTTAGAGTAGTCGGAACAGGCTGTAGGGGATCAGCGACAGGGCGATTTTCCGTCCACTTGACTCCATCCCCGTTTATCCTAGAAAGCCTTGACTCTTCGTTGCACTCCGACCCCGTAGTAGAGGACTCCGCCTGACTGGATCATAAGTCACTCCTCAAGCAAGCCTTCATCTTCAGGACCTGCTTTTTCTCGAATATCCCGTGGTACGCCGCATTTCTTACGTATTCGGTCAAAGGCAATAGGTTACGCAGCATTAATACCAATACGATTTACAATGGCATTGGTGATAGATAAAATCTAGCAAGAGAACGAAGATAAGCGGTAAACATAGGCGCAAATAGCTGAAAACAAAACCAGCATATCACTGTCCTTGGCCATAAGAACTGATCGATCTTCTATTTACATGACGTAACTTCAAGGTTCTTTATTTGTCCACATTTTGCGTGTAATATTGCTTTTTTTGGGGGGTAAACATTATTAAACGATCGTATTTTAGCCGAGATACGACGCATGAAGTCTAAGTGAAAAAATATTTTACATTTAGTATTTTTTTTCAGGGTTTTAATTCAATGTCCGTATTAATTCTATCTGTCGACATAAGAGTCATCTCCGTCGTGCAGCGCGGCTCAAAAGAGTCGAAGTTTGGTGACAGTCGCAGTAAATGCAGGAAGGCGCAGGCGTGCAGAGACTCTTGAAAGCAAGAAAATAGGAAAATTGACGACAGCGCGGGTGCGTGGAATAAGTGTGTACCAGCCGTATGAAATCGAGAGGGGCTGCCTCTGCAGCGAGCGTCGTTCCACTAGAGGCTGTAAAAACATCAACTGATTTCAAAAAGCCGGTTCCTTTGGCGGTGTCCGTCGGGCACCCTCGAAGCCCGATCATTACCCATGATGACTCAGCGAAAAGGTTGTACACCTTCGCCGCGTATGCAGATTCAAGATATTCATACATATATTATACCTCTATAGGAGAATAGATATAATCAGCTTCCTAGGTAATCAACAGGTTTTCAACTTACCTTCCTAATATTTTCTCTTCAATCCCGTTACTAATCCTAGCAGGAAATATTCTATGTGTTGGCATTATTTTATTTATTATGGTTTTGTCGTGTCAGTTACCGAAGAAGAAAAAATATTTTCCAACAGTTTGTCGGGGAACTTGTGGATACTTGGGACAGCGAACTTTTTAAGTGAAATTAACTATACAATAAAAGCTGTAACAAATCACATTTGCTCATAAAATGCATAGTATTCTAATGAGTCTAAGCCTGGCTTCTTAATATAGAAGGTTCTATTCAATTATGGATTCACGTACACTCGAATAGGTTCCACCTATAATAATCATGTTTTTGTGCAAATGTTCCAAGGCGTTCTGTTGTATAAACTTGGTACCCATTATGGGCTCATAAATAGTTCGTGTTTAGTGTAAACTGATATGGGGTTACGAGGCTTCTGCACAAAACCTATTCTTTGGTGACGTATACGAGATAGCCACAGTAACAAAGGTATTTGCGCACGCTTAATTATCACAAACACGGGCAGTTTTCGTCTTGTGTAGATGTGTTGACATTTGATAGTATTCCATTAAAGGCACGAGCAGAAGATGGGTCGAGATATTAGTCTACGGAACAGTCGGGTCGAACAACGAGAGAAATCCCACCTTTGCTACGCTGTCAGCACCGCCCATATTTGCCACTAGTCTTCTTAAAGCGGCCGAACACGTCCATGTTATATAACCGTTATCGAGCACGATTCATTGAACCATTCACTATATATTGAAATTTGCATGGGTTGTATATGTCGAACGCGCACACCTAGAGTCTACAAAGTTTTTTTTTTTTATTTTCACACGAACACATAGCTACGCACACATTTCTACATGTCGTGCATGTAGATTTACTAAAAAGTGTTGGCTGATAGTTTATGTGAATACAGGTTCATGTTTCGAACACTTGTAGCAACCGCATTAAGTGACCTGTTTTATACTTAGCGTTTTCTAATGGTGCTTGACAATACGTGCGCCGAATTTGCGCAGGAGCCGTAAATAAAGTAAAAATTGGCTCCCTACCTATGCCTTCCCCGAAAATGCTAGTATAATCAGTGATGATTGATACCAATATAACGCATTTTACGCACAGATAAAAATATGCATATTTTAATGCACATCTAGTTGAGGTAGATTATGTAGAGATGTGCAAATGAAAGTACTATATACACGTGAAGCATCCATTTGTGTATGGTGTATATGCATATGCGAATAGAGAGACCATTTAGTGAACACGTTGAATCCTCTACAAAAGATCTTTCTGTTTCCATGCGTTTTCCTCTCTGCCTCAATCATCATCAGTTGTCGCATCAAAGTCGTCATGGCTTTGGAGTGTACCAAAGACCGAATCCTGGCGTAGGCCGGACCCGGCAATAAATACCAAGCTCTTTATGATGTATACACTGTTCATATGCAGCCGCAGTAGTAGCACCAAGCTACTGTAGACGGACTGCTGTTGCCGTTGGCGCAGCTATTGCATGTTGTCACTCTCGGGTCCGTGGGCAAAGCAGCAGCACTATTCCATACGTAAGCTTATAAACCGGGGTCGAAATAGGAGTGGTCAGTTAAGGGGTGTATCAGGGGCCACAGGAACGGGGGGGGGGGGGTGTAGCCTAGATAGGGAAAACTTTTAGGGAAACCCTCTGACGGTAAAATGATTCGGGCTTTCCAGTCGATGCACTAGGCCGTATAATTGTGCATAGCCGTCTTACTTTTCTCGTTCGCTGTTCGTAGATCTATTCCTTTTCCTGGTTAGCTCTTCCTTTCTCTCCCACCTTCACTGCGCCCACTAATTTTACTGCACATGTGTCCCGCCACTGCTATTCCGGCCACCCGCATGACCGACCGCCCCCCGATGGCCCACCCGACCGTCTGATTCCTTGATGCACCCTCGACCCCTTTCCTTTGGTCGTACTGCCTTGGAGGGCGTCTGCTTCAAGCCTCCTACTAACATGTCTAGTCGAAGGGATAACTGGTATTATTGGTATGATCACCAGTCCATCGTGCTGCTTTGCTACGACGGTAAAGCCTTGACGTGGTGGCAGAGTGTTGCCATGAGTGTGCGTGCCAAACAGGATTTGGTGCCGTCCTGCCAGTGCTTGCTGCTGGTCCTAAAGAGGCCACAGCAGCTGCTTCTATGTCGTTATCGTCGTTCTTATAACTCGACGGAGGATGACATTATTCCAGTTTATAGGTAGACTCCGTGTTACGCTGCTACTGCTCCTGCGTGAAGCCAGCAAGTTACCCGACTAGTGAGCCAGTTTGCCTGAGTCACCATGGCCATGATGCGGGTCGCTGACTTTGGCCTACCGGCTCCCTAGTGAAGGTGGTATAAGTTGGGGCTCGACGGGTGCCCGTTAGGCCGTAAGGCCGCCGTAGGAAGCAGAGAAAGCCTGCTGCTTTGCTGGGTACTTATGCGCGGGAGGGCAATTATAGAAGTCTGCGCAGGAAAGCACTGCAGGTAGCCATAGTAGCGAGACCGCGCGGGCCCGCAGAGCCGCATAGGTCGGTTGGGTCACGCGCAGCTTTGGATCGCGACGATGGCAGTCGCCGACATGGATGGAGCAGAAGCGGTAGCTGCTGGGTGTCTTTAAGAGTATTTTATTGGGAAAAAAACTCTAGTCCGGCCAATGAAGCTAGCTTCCTTAAGGAAGATAAGGTATTATTATTATTATTATTATTAAGGTTAGCTGCTTATGGTTGGCGTTTCATAGGTTTGTTGGAGGAACCCCTGATAAGTCTAGCAAGACTTACTCCGGCTGGACTCCTAATGGGGGCAAGTCCTTGATGCTATACCCAAAAATAAGCGACTCCGAAGATTTGTTCCCATAGGATAAATAACGAATAATGTTGGACATAAAAAAATGAGCTGGCTTTACTTTATCTATGTATGAGAAGTATTGTACGAAACACTGCCCGCAGGCTCGGCGCTTGCCATCATCCACATATAAAATAACTAATGCTGCTGACAGTTATATGGCGACAATAGCTATAGCAATTTTGTGTAGACAATAGTCGCTTCGTAACGGGATGTTCGCTGATACTGCGTAACCTGTAGATTTAATCAAATGTCCGTACGTACCTAACATGTTATTAGACCTGCTTTACTCTTACCTAAGTACCTTAACCTACACATTTTTACATGGTTTGTGTCTGCGTTTAATATGTGGAAAAGAGCTTTTGAAATTTCTCGAACACGATATCAACACGCCCATATTTCGAGTACCGTAATGACCAATTACCTACCAAAGTATCTACGCTTTTCGCGGAGTCTAATTTTTAAATACTTAAGTAAGTTGAAAATCTTTTTTTATTTGGTGAAGCCCTAACTACCGCTCTCAATAGTAGAAATAAGGCTGTTTCAGGAATGCTACAATGTTAAATTATTTCGACGAGCTCAGGCCGTACTATATTTTGAATTTTATCCTAATACAGATAATTAGAATTTCCGTTCGCTCTACTTTTTTTCAGCATTTACTCCACCAAGACAAGTAATTATTAGGAAGAATTATAGCATATAATAATGAGATATTGAACATACTCTGCAGATATAACTTTAACGTATTTAACATGTTTGCCAAGTTAGAAATCAATTTTTTTGTCCGGTCTACGTCACGACATTTATCAAATCATGCCCAGCTACTGATTGCTGTTGTAAAGTGTCGTTTGTTTTTCTCAAATGATATTGGAGCGGGAGGGCAGATTAAGTTGAGACTATTGTAAGTAATAATATAGCAGAACGTGTCTTTGTCCTATTAGCTACAAGCCCAATGCTTCGGGTCTGATGATTCTCTTTAGCAGTATGATGGCGGCATTGCGCCATAGTGCATGGTTGACAGAGACGGAGAGTGAGTGCCCGTCGAGGAATGAAGCCAAAGGCAACGAAGCGCTCCGCTTGTTGAGGGACTGCAGCAGCCGTAGCAGTTAGCTGGCTGGCTGGCTGGCACGGAAGTGCTGCCTGCGTTCAGTCGTCTATCGTCAACCGATAATCTGCCTGCTTATCCAGCCGGTTAACGTAAGAATAATGGTGACTTGGGGAGCATGGTGGTTAGTCATCACTATAGGGTGGCTAATGCTATTGCTGTTCCACGCTCGAGTTTTTTTTTCTAGAAATATGGCTCCTTCGGGAGAAAAAACAGAGACTATCTAGATAGTAGCTATATGAGTGATAGTAATGATACAGAAGAGAGAAACGAAGATAGAATGGTGGTAGTAGTGGTAGCCGTAAGGAAGCGAGGTTGGCTAAAGGAGACTGCAGACTCTGCACGAAAGTACTGGGAAAATAAAGAGTCCATGGGATCAGAGAATTTCCAAGATCGTCGCGGTGTTGTGCTCTCCAATGGTAAAATACCCCGACCACCGCTACTAGCAACGATGCTATTCTTGAGCGGTTGGATAAAGTGAGAGAACGCTGGATAACTTCTGGGGCCTCGCGCGGTTCAAGACTAGGCCGTCGTCCCGCTATGGCAGCAGACTGAAGCAGCGTATGCAGGATAGTATAAAATTGAAGGGAAGGGGGATATCTGGACCTGGTCGAGAAGGTACAAAGAACAGAAACTCATGGATAGCAGACGGAGCATTAATCACGGCGCATATGCGCTTTCATGACCAAAGGAGATCTGAGAAGGACGAGCTGGGCAAAGCTCCCACAGTGAAACTGCCGACCAAGGAAAATGTGTGTGATCTGACTACCAGGAAGAAAAGATCTGCTCCTGGCAGTCTGCTGCGGCCGTTTCAAGAAGAGGATGAAAACATTCAAGAGATTAACAGACGCCAAAGAACTGCGTATATGCGTCTATGTTTGGTGGCTTTGGTGGAGCAACACCTCTTTTCACAAAAAGTGCCTATGAAGGCCTTTAGGAGAAATAAAGGAAAAAGCTTCTTCGCTATAGAAATTGTCTGTTCGCTTGTTTATGTATCCATTCCATTAGTCAAACAAAATAACTAGGAAAAATGGTGACTATCTTTAACTTTTAATCACTGGCACTGTTTTCCCCTTCTGCCTTTCGGTGCAGAACATAAGAGTACACCATATAAACCGCGATGCCTCTGACACATCGCTAGAAGCCGCGATATTGACCAGTGTGATTGTTAGTTGCTCAGTCTCCCAGACTATTTTTTAGAGTATTTCATTAGTTGTTAGCGAGCACACCCGGTCGACAGACGGGCTACTGTTTTGGTTACCATTTCTATGCCGACAAAACAATGGCCAGCTTCTCTCTCGCTTCGATAACCTGCTGAACCTAATTCCTAGTTAAACTGCCATGAAACCCATCAAAGGAAACAAACACACAATTGGATGTAGATAGTGAAGGAAAAGCCCAGTTACTTTCATTTCGCTGCCCCCGCATTGCTCTAGCCAAGTTCGTACTGTGCGGACAAGAAGGAAAGACTTTGACAGCCAGACAGACAGAGGAACACAAGCACGCAGAGAAAGGTAAAGGTTCAGGCAGGCAAATCGACCCGTCAAGCGAAAACCGACCCATTTCAGCGAAGCTGGCTGTAGCCAATAGGGTCCAACAAAGACATCGTCACTCTTATGTGCCCTCAAAACGACCAGCACAGCTCGTCGTCGACTCTCTCTTTTTTGCCTTTTGCATAGCCCAGACCGTCCTTCGGGCCACCGTCTCACAATCAACCAACAAAAACGCTCCCATTTATCTCTGGCCTGTCGTCCCTACTGCTTCGTTTATCGGTTTGGTTGCGCTGTCACTGCTTGTTGCCGCTGCTCCTGCCGTTCCCGACCAGAACTACTACCTACCCTGCATCGCCTCTTCTTCTCTACTGAGTCAGTAGCAGAGCAAACACGCAGCTAGCATAACGCGGGCGCTCCCATCAGGTGGCGGCTGTATATGGCAGCTCGAGTTAAGAAGCCTCGCTTATCCTCCGCAGTAGTACTAGCACATGCAGTATGGCCCGAACCGTTGCCCAGACTTCAGCTAGTAGGACCGATAAAGCCGTTGGGCTCGTTGCACATGAAGCGCAGTATACTGCAATACATGTACAGTTTTTTTTCCTTTTGGGTTCCCTTCCCCCTATCGGTGGTAGTTTGTAGGGGAGGAACTTGAGGAGACTGGAGACAGTTTGCCAGCTGCTAGGGTGCAGGTTCGGGGTAAAGGGCGAGGAATAATGGAAGGTTGTTGGGACAAACTGTTGCATCATACAAGGTAGGCAAGCAGACTACCTAAAACAGGAGCCATCGACAGCTACTTGCTGGACGATCGCCCTTTTGGTCTGCCGACCCGTTGGTCATCTCGTAGATCCACGTCCAAGTGGAGCCTTTATACCAGGACCCCTCCACCCCATCTCCAGTTCTCAACCAGCATAAAATACAGTTATATACAGCCGCTTCCTTGGGCATCGGGTGGGCGCCTGATTATCGTCTTTCTGTGGGTGGGAAACACGATAGACGCTTGAAAGGAGAACGCAGGGAGTAGACTGGGAGGTATTGGGGTATGTTGTGTGAGATGGAGAGGCGAGTGAGAGCAGTATCGGTTGGGCCTTTCCTGTCATTCGTTCACTCGGTGGGGTGGTTTGCTCGGCGGTGACACTACTCCTATGACACCCCCCGCTCCAACTCCCTTCTTTCGGTTTCCCGTTCCATCGACTCTCTGGATTCGTCGTCCCGACCGGTCTTCCATACCAGCCTTTGCTAGCTAGTAGAACTGCTTGGAGGAGTACGCTATAAGAAGACGGCAACAGAGTTCGCTTCAGCTAAACATCGCTGAACGCTAGCTAACTGCGGACGCTCGTATATACATAGTGGCTACCCCTATCAATATCAGATTAGCGATATTTCACGCACTTACTCTTACTATTTCGTCTGGTGGAGCTGTGTTCACTCAACCGCCTGAAGGTTGGGTTGCGTTACTTTGGCAATTGCTGTTATTTGTTCGTCGACAAATCTATAAAGAGTGCACGAGGAGCGCGGTATCTTCGCATGCCTGGTGATGGGGCGTGAAGGGTGCACCCGCATAGCCTTCTCTTTAACACCAAGCTAGTTCCGAAGTACTCTCTATTATCTCCCTACGTTGACTGGCCTATTTTCTCTCTGTCATTTCTTCTAGCATGCATTTCCATCTGCGAATCCTCTTTTTTGTGCTGCTGAAAAGGGAAGAAGCCCTGCTGGGAAATCGGCCCCAAAGAGCCATAAGACCCGAAAGGTGGGCAGCCGACTGAGAGCGAAGACAATTGGATGTCTAGTTGAAGATGGTGACCGTTGTTTTCAGAACAAAGCTTTTCTCTCTAACAACATTATTCTGCTACCTGGTCAATAGTTTACTGCTGCTGCTGTCTGCGCTTCATGTTCCCAATAAGCAACATCGTTTCTTCTATTTGGAAAATTTGTCTATGTGTGTTGCCGATACTCGTCTAACTCTTCCGATAGCGTAAGGATTGTTGTTCAAGTTTTGTTTACCGCTCATACCATCAACAAAAGTAAAATGGAAAATTTGTTTGGCCTTAAGAGTCATATTGATAAAGTCGAGAGCGGTCCAGCTTTTGCCGTTATGAACACTCGGCAGTTGACTATTTAGCTGCGATCTTCTTTATTTTACACTATACAATTTGAAATTCCCTACGCCACCGTTTCGGTTGATTTAATCGTGTGTGGCTGACCGCTACACCATATGCTTGCCTGTGCAGACGTCTTACTCACAATGTACACAACTTTACAGATACGTGATCCAGGTTATTAGCCAGCTTATTCGTTACATTACCGTGACAATGGTAATTTCTCCCGACTGCTCAGATATGACGTGGTCACTGATCGCAACAGCAACTTCTCTCGTTCTTCTTGTCCATCATCAATAACAATTTGATTAGCACAACGAAGCCGAAACCTAGGTACGGTAAGCGTTATGCGACGCGGTGGCGCCTTCTCCCCCTTCTCTTTCCTTTCCTCCACAGTTCGTAATCCACCCCCATTCATTCGTCTGCAATTTTCTACTTACAACCACTTTCAGCAACACAGCCGTTGCGTTGCCCCATTGCACCTTCCCTTATTCCACGCAGTGCCATGCTTTTGTTCTCGTTGCTTTCCCAGTCATTGTTATTGATGTCGTTAGCCTATGGTATTTCTATCAGCGCCACCGTCAGGCTACCGGCCGACCAGACCCGACACTAGGCCTGTTGTCGCGTTTGCGTTTTTCCCATTCTTTACTTCTTCTTTTCTGATGTCCTGTACTTCACAGTCGTGTCGCCTATATAGGATGCCTGGCTGCCTATTTGTGCTCTGCGTTTTTGTCGCCAATCTTGACGTGAGCCATCTTGTATCCTTGGCGCTGGGGGCCCGGCTACACGGCTGCTGTTGATAATGCCGCTGTTGGTGGGAGCCTATCACTATAACTATATCGTTGACTGCACTACGTGGTGCAGACGTGCGCCGTTCTCTCCAGTTAGCATGGGCTGTCCGCATGTTCTGCTCTCATCGCTATCCTCTCTTTTTAAAGTACTGGCGGGCGCTCGAAAAGAGTTCGCGATACTCTGCCACTAGTGTCGGCGACCTGTCGCCAGCCGCAACGGTCTGTCTGCGTCGCTCGCTACCGACGACGACTACTGCGAATTCGTCGAGTATCATTGCGTTGTATTCAGCCAGGAGAAAGAGAGCCAAAGAGTTCGATTGAGCGAAGATTCTGTGCGGGCAGGATAGAGCGCCTAATATGGTCTTAGGAGCTCAGCTCTGACAGCCATCCACAGTCTCTTTATAGAAGCAAATTCTACCGTCAGTCCTCGGTAGTTTTTCGGGACTGTTGTCGCCTTTGGCCGCGCGAGGTTCCGCTCGCCTGCGCGCCAACCTGGCAACGGCTCGTTTTCAATGCTCGATGTTTCCAATTCAGGTCGTAGACGATGTCGTTTTCATCAGACGCCGTTCTTCGCTCCTCAACTGCACTTTTCCCTCGAGAGTGACACAAACTGGTTTTACGAGTTGAATGCGTTTCGGACCTGAAATTGCAAGTCGCTTTTGATGCTTGTACATGTTCTTATCCGGCCAAAGAAGAGAATAGTGAGGATTATAAGGATCTACGAAAGGACATCGTTTATTGGCCTAACAGAGTTTGCCTTAAGACCTGCAACCGTTTTCTATGCATATTCGTTCTTTAAAGTGCTGTGCTCTTGTCGAGGGAAGACTAGGCAAATGGAAAATCCAGAGATAGTTTTTCATTTTTCTTTCAAGTATATAAAAGGTCATAGTTCTTATTCAATATTTCGAACTTGAACTTTGCCAAAACATTAATTTGTCAATGCCACGCTGATGCAATGTAAAGAAGGGTTATTACGCAGGTACTCGGTCACTGTCAATACGTATCATCATAACACTGTTTCTATGTATACCCTACATATCTGACAAGGACCACAGGTCACGAGAATGTATTCGTACTTCATATAAATGTCGGTTTCTCTCTGTTCGGCAAAAAGGATTTTATTTTAAAGATTCAATTACGTCAGTGATATGATGGCAGGATAATTGGTCAAAATTCCTCGCCAGCATTACCTATCTGTGGAATAAATTGCCTCGAAAGTATCATGTCTGTACGTGCCTGAACGAGTAACGCCTTAGGAAACGACATTGCGCGTAGAGCTGAAATTGCAGATCCCCAAATGCAAGTGGCATATTTACTGACTCGCTTTTACTCAAGCTTGCCTATACTACAAGCCTGACTCAAGAAGCGAAAGCAAACGAATGCGGGCCTATTGTTTTCAACGAGCTGGCCTATTTCAACTACACGAGCTAAAGAAGGGTCTTTAAATATATCTCAAAATGTGTGGAAGTTACAGTCAACTCTATCAGGGCAACATAAGAACCATACTGCCTTAAACGCAGCGACTAAGAGAAGAAAAGGCTAGAACACATACTTGGCAGAAAGGAGCTAGTCTTGATCTCATTTTAGATGTATGCTAAGCCTAAACGAATGATGTCTTCATTTTAATTTGCCCATAGCTGTCTGTATTGGGCATTGGTCTTGATGCACCCTGATGCGTCTTGTTGTCAACACCTGGCGCAAACCGGTTTGATTTACTTATCGGTTCCATTTTGGAGCTGGAAAAGCTAAATTGTCGTAAACCTTGTTTTAAAGTACTAACAATGGTGATCGTTATGTCAAAATGTCACTTTCAACGAAGTAACCTAGAATCGCTTAAATAACCTCGGGCTAAGTAAGAAAAAGTCTCTAATCCCACAGGTCCTAGAAATGCCAGCTCCGCATCATGAGATACTTCGGCAGTTCGAGAATGATGAACATCGCCGAGGTAATCGCAATGGTCTTTTTTACGACAACTCACGTTTCGGTGGATAGCGATCGAAAAAGAACAAAGGAATCCCAATGCAACCATTTACCAGCCACCCAATGCAAGCGGCCACTAGCACTGACGCAAGATGATTTTTGCCGCCGACAGCGGTGATTTTTAGCCCAATCCAACGAATCGTCTGAAGGGAACAGAAAACGCTGGGGAAGTGCCCGGGAAAGGGCAAACGAAAAAAATCTATGTGCGGCTCCAGCGCACTGCTGCTGTGCTGGCAGCAGCGCGAAGTTGTGGAAGCAGACAGGAGAGAGGGGCCTAAAGGAGACCTGCGCAACCTGAGTAAAAAGCTTCTCGAATTGGACAAGAGGATCTGCCGACTGCCCGCTTCCTTTCTCACGCAGCGGCCAGGGAGGGGCTTAAAAAGGAAAGCGGGATTTCGTAATCGAAAATGGGCTCCTCTTCGAGACGAGCTTTAATAACTTATTCTCCTTTGGTAAGCAGGCCGGTCGGCCGGCAGGCATCATACGATTCCTTTCTCTGTCTGTCTGTTGTGAACCTTCAGACATAGCGACGCGTTTACCGGCTTCGAGTTGCTGTTACTGCGTCTGCTGCTCGCTGTCGTCTCCTCGTAGTGTGTCCCGTCGCAGTCGTAGGTTGTTCAAACGGAACGAGGCGAAACGACAGACGAAGGATGAAAACGTAAAGAAGCCGGAGACGACGGCGGTGGTCGTACGGCAGCAGCAGCGGCAGCGACGGCGAAAAAGAAGAAGAGGCGCTGGCAAGCGAAAGGATGAACTCAATTGTGAAAGAGATGAAAGTGGAGGACTGAAAGGTGAGCTGTGAGCTGCGTTCACTGCAGACAGTGCCGCCCTTGTGCGGTTACACGAATCGCGGCGAGAGGAGTAGAGCGAAGCGAACCCGAGTGACAATACCGAAAGTAAACGCAGCAACAGCGGCAATAACGTCCATCAGCTGGCGGTGGTAGCAGCGACCATAATGGTTCGGACCCGGGCCGACGCCGTCTCGAGTGAACTACAGATGTTGATACTGCTGCTGTTGCTTGAACCAAAACAAAAAAACGATGCATTCGACGTTTGTTACGTGGACTCATGTTGTATTGTTTGAAACGATGAGGACAGGTGGTAACGCTTTGAACTGGTGTGCAGACGAACACATAACGTCATTGCTACGTTTTCCCTATACTTCGCTTGTGCAGCAAAGCGTATGTATATCCAATAACCTGTTGCGTAAACAGAGATTCGTTATCGTCTTTCCAGCAGCAGGTTACTGTTCTTTATCCCATAAATAAAACTGTATATATTTAAACCTAAAGGCTAAACGATTGCCTTAGATAAATTTTAGTAAAGGGCCGTAAACTACATAAACCCTACTTCTTAGAAGCCTATTAAATGTTGTCCGTCGTTTATATAACGATTACTCTACTACAATAAAGCAACGTTTTGATGATTAACCTGGGCTCGAATCATGCGACGGGTGACGATGGATTAATATTTTACAACTGACATTTCCTTCATACGAGATTCACGTAACTTGTTATCATTTATCTCTAGTGGGTGATTATGTACCTGCCTTGAATAGACATTGATGTATCCCTTAGCTCGATTCGGTGTTAGCTTCAAATTTTCTCGCCCTCTTATATATACATATATATAGGAGTGGCTATTCCAGAACTGAACTCATCATCACTCGTCAGAACATCAAGCACTCGTAAAGCGAATCTAAAACACTTTGCCCTAATATTTAATCAACCACTAATAAATTTCTCCTCATTGAATATGCTAATTGCGCTTACAAACGGGTAGAGAGGCATGCCATGGGAAAAAATAGAGATGAACTTTAGCGTATTTCGAACAAAGGATTTTCTCTTCGCGAGTTCTTCTCGCTGTCAGCTGTTTCGCTTAAACTCTTTTTCCTTCTTCCTCCATTTTTTATTGTGTGGCGGTGGACGTCCAGTTGAAGATGCTAGTTCACAGATCATCGCTACCAGAGAAGACCAGACTTCATGCGGCTGCTCGCTCTCAGAGCTTTTGCCTGGAGTACCTGAAGCGTACTCTCTCTGGTAGCACGTACTATTCAAAAGTTTTCCGATGTGCGAGCATATCGAAAGGCGTTTTGCGAAAGTGGCTGGGCCCAGCGGAAACACGATTCGTTGCGGAATGCAAAGCGCAGAATGCCTAGACCATTCTTCCCAATGCCACTAGGTATAATATAATGGCTGCTGTAGTTGGACCAACTTGCCATTCGCCTCTAGCACTGGGAAGTTCTCATCACTTTAGTTCTCCCACAAACTTATTCTGTTCGAAGCCGCCTTTCATTGACCTCTGTTTCTCTATGCAGCTTTGCGTTTTCCCCGCAACGTGAGCGAAGGACCATCTAACGAGTCACTGTCTCTTTCTCTCTCATTATCCCTGACCTGACTACCTGCATCTTGTGCCGTGTTATATCCCTATTACTCACTCTTTACTGCTCGGGCTCACAGTCAAATTCGTAGCCTGCTTCAAGATCATACTTCGTTTAGGGCTGATGAGGGTGTGGAGAACACGCAGGCGAAGAACTGAGCCTGATCCCGAATTTACTGCGCAGATTGCGCACCAACGATTCAATCTTGTTTCTCGAGAGTTTGCCCAGTAAACTAGACAGTATCTACCTAGACCGCAGTATAGGTAAATAAAACTCGTATGTATGCGAAGTTTTGCTATTTCAAGGTACGCATGCAGAATAGGCGCAGGAGAGGGAGGGAGGAAAGAAAATTAAAAAAGCAGTTATGGAAAATTGCGAATCGTTGTGTTTGGCAATGCAGCCAGTTGCAAAAAGTGCTATACCATCGGAGGCAGAGAGAAGCATTAAGGGTGAGCCAGAAATGCGGAGAGAGCAGCATGAGTGGCTGGCCATAGTGCTGCTATGTAAAGGTAGTAGAAACTGTTCTGATCCAGCGGAGCGACAACAGATGTTCCGAGGTAGAAGTACCACCTCAGTTGTCGTCGATCGACCCCCTGTTCTTTGGCCAAACGCAACCCCTAATATTTCAGACTGCTTCTTCGAGTGCAGATACGCCTTCAGTTTAACAGACATTCGTTTCATGAAGGCATTAGCCATCAGCCACAACAGTAACAGAAACAGCGATGTCGATCTACTTGCCTCACAAAGGAACCCGCGATAAAAGGGGCTGGCCCTGCAGTGACTATTTATCGATTTTTATATTGCACACACATAACGCCCCCTTCTTTCTTTCTTTCGATTGTCCTCGCTTTCTTCTCCACTTTTTTCTCTGTTTGTGACCTCTACGTACCTCTCTTAAATCTCCGCTCTTATACGAAAAATATAACGCGGTGCCACGAGATTTCTGGTTCAATCGAAGTTGCGCTGTTCATTGAAATGTCATGTCTGCAGTATATCCTACGTTGCTCGCATCGTACAGCGATCGTCTGCTACTTTCTAAAAATATCTGCTTATAGACTAAAGGGCGAGAATCTCTAGAAATATTTTTAGAATGGAAATTTACTTGCAAAATGCTTGCCGAAGCTTCGCCATTGTGGGTCAGGTTTTCGATCAAGGTCGAATCTATTGATCGTACACAACCAACCCGAGGTGGCCAACGGCCTCAATTAGAAAGACATTTTCATAAGCGCGAGCTATGCTAATCATCCACCGTAAAATTGAATAGGAAAGTAATGTAAGTGACTCGAGCTCGTTGTAAACAAAAAACGTTTAGCGTGTCTTGCATTTCTTATATGGCCACGCACAAACGCCATTTTGGTAACTAGCTGACAGAGAATCTGTTTATGTATATATAGCTGAGTAGGGCCCGACGGTTATAAACGTTGATATATAACCAAACAGCTATAAAAATGATCGAAAGTAACATTGAGTTTGAAAATTATAACTAAAAGATCTATTCCATCGCCTCGATTTCAATAAATAGCTGTCACTAAAGATGGCCTTGTTTAAATTAGGACATGTTTTGTTGCTAAGTGTGGTAAGGGCGACAACAATAATTATTAGAATTTACAGTAAAGGGTAGTCATTTCGAAAATACTAGTTCATAGCTGCATACATCAATTATATATACTGAATATATGGCCTCGCCTAGTTTCATCTTTATTATCACTCACTTTTCGCGCCTTTTTTTTTGTTTCAAAAATAGAATACACTTTTATAAACAGAATAGTTAACAGGCATGTCTGTTAGTGGTATTTTTGACACCAACAAAGAGGACTCAAGGCATAGGCAGATATCTTTTGTGAGTAATCGTATTGCATCAGATAGTATTTGCGATGCTGCTAACGGTCGTCTGTTCGTAATGTCTAATCGCCAAAGTATGACAGCCTCGACAATCACTAACCCTTTGTTTACGCAATAATCGCGCATCGTCGACGAGCCAGACCAGACTAGACCTTTGACTGCTAATGATAGTCTCATCTGTGACCCTCAGTTAAACCCCTACCATAAGCGTGAGTAGCTTCGTGAAGATACGAATCTTTAAATTTTCATCCATTATTTGTGGCTATCTTCTCAGCGTTCATCATGTTACCCTCAGAGGTTCAGGACGTTCATATGCTATTACAGAGATGGGTTGAGGCCGATGTATGTACTCTCTACAAGCTTGCTATCATATCACTCACTCTCTCCATATATACAACAATTAGCATATCAATGAGCTCGTGTTTATATAGGTTATGTATGCAGTCGCATTGATTAAATTTGAACACATATATGCTCTTGTAAGGCCATGAGCTTTTTAACTTGATTTGTTCAGCATATCTGTATGTGCTGGCCTGCGCGAAGAAGCCACAAGGTGTATATATATATATATATATATATATGCAAATTGGTCCTCTGGTCAGTCGTTTTGCGGTTTGCGCAAAGTCGTATCTACGTACGCGTAATTATTATGATTAAACGTAATATCCGATATAACAGGCTGTGCTTAGGTCACGCAAGCAAGTAATAAAAGTCCCTAATAAACTAAAACTAATAAAAGTAATAGATACGTTACGAGCGTATAAATCAGATGCGTTCATGGCGTATCTATGAGTACTAGATAGATAGGTGATACAACAGGTATAAGGCTGATTATCGACTGTTTTACCTTCTGCTCAAAATGGGAAAGGCAGCTGTTGGCTTACTCCACCTGTGCGAATTCTGTTCATTTACTCAGCTTTCAACTTGACAACTTTCTGCAATAGGGTTCTATTACCGTTCTTGTCATCGTCTATCGGGGACCTAGCTGCTGTTGTTATTGTTGTCATAGTCATCGTCACTATTGTTGCCGTTGACGATGATTATCATCATGAGAGTCGTGTGGCCTGCTGTTTGGCGAGGCGGTCATCAGAAAAAATTTAAAGCTCGCTGTGCTCAGCGGGAGTTGATATTTCCAGAGACGCTCCGTGGGGATTGCTTTGTATGGGTGGGTTATTTAGCTTGTATTGTTTTCGAGTCCCTCCGCGAGTACCGGCGCTATACCGGATGACTTCGCACGTGGCTATGCATGTGTGCAACTCGCACCATAAAAGCGCATATGCCTATGTCTTGTGCTGGATCGAGAGGAACTGCGAGCCGAGAATTAAAACTAGCTGAAGTCAAGGTCAACGTAGAAGCGTGGCAGTGCTTATGATCATCGAATCTCAGGAAGTGCAAATACAGGGTCCCTGTAGCTAAACTGACCTCCTCTTCTAAAGAACCACTGCCAGATGACAGCTACTGTAGCTCTCGGCATCTCTGCCTCTGATCTGTTGGCGGCTAGTTCCGAGCAGTTCACCCTTGTCATGTATGCACAAAGCTGTCGTGCGAGTGTTATTCGTTTCCGACCTCGGCCCATGGCATAATGCCATCTCTCGCAGGCATCATGAGCGATTCTGACGGTTGCTGCTTCTTCGTGCGCTCCTTAGTTGGTTCGTTTTCCGCTATGCTTCCCGCGGCGTCCCCTTTTGGTGCCTTTTGGTTTGCCCTGTTTCTGCCGCACGCAGAGATGACGCATGCCGTTTCATCGACTCCACAGATCCAACAGCGTATTAGGACTACCACGCTGCTACGCAACGGACGCGCGCCTGGTTTGTGTCACGACGCCTGTTATTGGCAGATGCCGGACAACAGAGGAAAACACCGTAACTGCTGGGCGCAGCTTCTTCCTTCGTCCCTCTTCTTTTCTCTCGTCCTCTATTGACGCGAGCGCAGTTAACTTAGATGGATGGGGTTACCTCAAACGACAAATTCTCTACGTCTTGGGGCCCGCCACTGTGACAGGCGAGGCGACATAGACTGACTGACCAAGCAACGATTGGGAGCAAGCCAAGGAACCCATGTATAGAACTACGACGTCAATGGCACTATAGCTATGCTGCTAAATAGACTGCTTTGTTGCCGCCTATAATTCTGTGAATGCGGGTATGCCTGAGCTCGGGGCCTTTGGGATTTTTAGCGAATTTGGCCAGCAAATGCTGGGCTTCGCTTTGGTCTGGACTGAACTATTCGTATGGTCGGTTCCACCGGTGGGATAGCAGAGAGTCGATAGTAGTGGAGATGGTGACGTCGACGCCGCTCCGCTAGCAAGCTGCTTGGCGAGCTCCTTGACGGGCGAGGATTACGATGACGCAGTAATCCCCAATTCGTGCGGCTTGTCGGTTTGCTTGGGTTTCTCCTTCAAGTCGGATATCTGTTCAGCAAGCAGCTAGCCACCATCGACGCCAGTGACCTCCGACGGAGCGACCACTAAGCCCGCTTTAATAGCTTTGCTCTCTGGCCCCAGCTGGCCTTGCTGGCCACGCCTCGCTATGCCATACCATATTCGCAGTCCAGGATATATTCTTTTCATATGTCTGTCTCCTTTTCACACTTTCTCCATCTCTGTTCCTCTCCTATTGTAGCTTCGGTGGTTCCCGGAGCACTGAGCGCGGGCGCTTATTATCCAGCGTACACTAGCGCCAACGGTTTGTTCGCCAATGTCAGTCTAGGCTGTTGCCACAAACAACCTTAAGTGGGGAACGATAAGACTTAGCCATTTCTTGAGATTCGCATATATATGGTATAGCAACTAGGTAATGCGGTAGGCCAAACATTCGTTGCCTGCCAACGCGAAGAAGCTTCCATGGCTTGACGTGCATGATGCTCACTGCTTGCGGTGTGAGTCGTGCGTTCAATATACTACTGACGCAGTGTTGGTTTCCGCTAGCGTTTCGCGCTAAGGACTCTGTATGCAACGCACGTCTCTGCTGTAAACAGCCTAAGGAACGCAGTGCACGAGTCCTCGTACCGAGGCTGCTTAGTAAAAGTATCAGTAGTCAAGGGAAAACCATGGCTATGTTGGTGTCTAAGCTCAGTGTTTAAGCGTAGTTTTCTTGAGCAACGCTTCGTCCTTGAGAAGCGCGAGCGCAGCAGCCAAGGTATTGTATACGGTGCGCGAGCCAACCTCTACCACCTCCTTCATACCTCATTCCAGCTTTCGTGAGATGTTACCCGAAGGCCTTTTGAAGCTCTGGCGTTGCACCATACGCCGGTACTCCTCTATCCTTCTCACCTAGCTAACCTACGTATAGAAGAGCCTAAGCAATAACCCTAAAGATTTTCACGCTTCTTCTCTCAGCCGCTCAATCTTTCTCTGTCTTCCTATGTGTGGCTGGGTGCCTGTGGTAAATAGTAGCGGTATTCGCTGTCGTTGGCTTCGTCGTCGATTGCTTTGCAGTCATCGGTCCTTCTAGTCTACTATGGGCTGCCTATGGCAGAGCGTTAGAAAGAGAGGCTTAGCTGAGTGCCGAGAGAGTCGTTGAGTATGCGGGAGTCGTCAACTGAATTTTAATATCGCCGCCTTCAAGGACCTTGCCAATATTGCCCTTAATACGGACCACCACACACTGTCCGTGTCGCACTCACTCACTACTCTCACGCAGACAGACATACTATGTAGAAAACCTGCTGCCGTTGCCGCTGCGAGGACACCGTTGCTGCCGTGGCCGTCTCACTCACTGCTCACCGTAGCCGGTCCTTCAGTGGCAAGTTAAACCAACTCTAGAGAATAGGATGGGATGAGACGAGACACGAACACCCTATGTCGTTTATCCTGCCATTGTTGCTACAACTCCGCCACCGCTAGATCCTCCTTTCTGTATTGGGTATAGCCGATCAAATGCCGTCACTTGTGTCTCCTTCTCTTGTGTCTCCTTCTGTCTAGACGTGCTCCTTCGCCACCGCGAAACTCGACTTCAGTAAAGTCAGCTGGGTTGCTGCTGCTCACTAGTCGATCTTGAGGAAGATCACGGCGACGAGTCAGCTGTCAACCTGACCAACCGCCCACCCACTTCTGCGTACGAACGAACCCCTTTGCCGCTCGAGATGGGTTCTGGTTTGACTGAAGTGGCCTTTTGAGACCTCTCGTCCACCAACGATGGCGCTGGCGACGAAAACGAGGTCCGGATCGAGAGAAGACAACATGCACCCAGTAACTGATCCAACTTGGCTCATTTAGACACATTAATCTTTGCAGTTCCCGAGATTCGAATTCGAAATGTCAGCTCTAAAACCTACTTTACGAAGCACTTGACTAACAACGGTGCCGGCCACCCTAAAGGGCATTTGTCTTAGTAGAGGTGGATTGAAGCGGCTTTTAAATCTATATACGATTTCTATCCATCTAGTGAATAATTGTCATATTGGTCTTGCGTTTCGAAAAACGCTAAATCGCGACTCTTGCCGTGTAGAGCGTGTCGGACTTTAAATAACGTAAGGTCAAAATTTATCAAAGGGTATCTCGCTGATAAACTCTTCGAGAGAAAGCCACGGTCTCCAACGGAGAAGGTATAATTGTATTTCTGAATTTTATTTTTTATTTAATGTAGGTAGAGTTATACTATGCAAGAGGGATAGAGTTTTAATTGTGATGCAAAGGTTGTCTATTTAGCTGTCATAATTCGTGCTTGCGGACGCGTTTAAGGCTTCGATAGTATGCCATTTGATGAGCAGCCGCACAGTTGTACGTAGTAACTATGGCCGTCATCAACAGCTAACGATAATGTAAACTATAATACATTAAGTATCCGGAGATCTCTTACATATAGAGCTCTGCCTGTACCATCCTTCCCAAAATTTCCCGTCTGTTCAGTAATACCCGACGAGCTGCGACGGGAGCTACTGATCGTAAGCTTACTGCTACTACGCTGTAAAAACAGGGCTGCGTTTCACTTGAACTTACAAAGATACCCTCGCTGCGAATTTCCCGTCCCGCTATACCACATTAGAATCGCCCCTTGAATCTTCACCCTCAGAGGGGACCCCGTCAGCTCTTCGGGTCGTCTCTTGCTGAGCTCCATTCTGTACGGAGCAACCCCCAGTCCTCGTATATGGTGCTGCTATCCACGAAAACGAATTGTTGTCGTCGTTGTACGATAACTTTGGTGGAATTCAAAGCAATTCGTGACAGCGATCTGTTGTGGTCCACAAGTAGTCCAGAGATGCTCTAACACTGGATTGGCATAGGGCATGACTAACATCGCCAGTAGCAATTGGACAATGTCTTCTCTCAACATGGACCGATTGCCTGACACTAGATGACTCATCTGCGTCGCATTGAGAAGAGTCGTTGTCGTTTTACGGCGTTTTAGCGTCATCTTCTAACGACGCGGCCCCAGCTGAGAGCTGTCGCGATGCCCATGGGTTAGCTTGGTATACAACCGCGAAGCCAGTATGTTGTCGAAGAATATCTACAGCACACGACTAACTAACACGGTTCTATGTAGCGAACCGAAAAAAGAAGAAACCGCTCCTGCACTATACTACATATCCATCCAGGTAGCTACCTCCTAACTAGCAACTGATCTCGCCACCATCGTATCTACTATTCCCATGATACTGAAAAGCAGATCTCAAATCGAAGGCGAAGGAGTAGTGACTATAGCTGATTCGAATGGAGAGCTAGATGAATGTAGTTGGGGTAGAGCTGTTCGAGGTGAAGTAGTTCACAGCAAAGGACAGCTTGACTAACCCAGGTTTATGTACAGTCGTTGTCGTCGTCGCACATGGAAGAGTGAACTCGATAATTGAAGTGTGGGCCGGGGAAGATGTGAGGGTTGTGTGATGGGCCGGGTGAGGGTTGTGGGCTTCAGAGGTATGGAGAGCCTACTAACTCTAGTCAACCTTTTGTCATAAGCATATAGACGTATGTGTGCTGTCTCGCACTTCAGTTTCTAGCTAGACAACAGTTTACCTAGGAAGTAATGATGGCATGAGCTCGACGGCGATAAAAAGAAACAGATGGAAACGGGCTCTAACGGGCTTTTCTTGGTAAAGTACAGTAGCTACACTGTATTACACTACAGAATAACGACATAGTAAAACAGATAACCATTGACTACTAATGCTGCCGTCATCCTGTCCGAGTTGTCTATTTCTCGATTGTCCAATGAGTGCTAGCAAATGGCAGGTATCTCGTTATACTAGTAATAGACCACAAAAGTGATACAAATGTGAACACAGTCTCTCGATCCTAGCAGATAAGCTAAGAGAAATATATAATGTATTTATCTTTCGTATGTAAATGCACGCATATATATGCAATAATAGTTATACATATAGTACGCACGGGCTAGCCAAGCAGAACCCGTCTCCATAATTGAGTTCCTGACGGCGTCCGATAAGCCATTTCGAAGGGGCTGGGGGATTGGGGAGAGTGTGGGATGATCGGGTTGGGAATGCGCTTTTACACCGACACCAGTACACACTCCTGCGAACACACATCTATTGGCACGTAAATACCCCCTCGTCGGACTGTGTAAGCTAGCTGATTAGGCGCGAGAGTGCACGGGTCTGCGGGTGAGTCCTAGCGTGTATCTAGGATGTAGCTATATACAATTTAACAATTTCGGACTTGGGCGAGCTCCCTACTAGCGTAGTAAAGAATAAATAGTTTATAAGTGAGGGTCAAATCAAGGGGTTGTTTCTATCTCACTGTACAAAGAAACACGTGGAGACCGAAGTTGATGGCTGAATAAGGTAAAGGCGAATGTAGAAGGGTTCCTATTTGCTCGTTGATGGTCCCGGATCCTTCGTCTGTGTTCTTGGCACTTGCTTAGTTTGCTATAGATGATAGGACGCTGTTCTTAAACCTACGAAATCCTGGCAGATGAGAACTGCTAATTGTCTAGAAGTATTTGAAGCATGTTCAAAATTTATATTATACAGATCTGTTTATATTTATAGAGTTTCGAACACTGTCCAACAGGAATTGTCTAACAAGTCATTACCGGTTGATCACAATAAAGTTTTATTGGATGGTAAGATAAAGGCAATAGATGGTAATAGTAACTGCTTTGCGAGTTTTTATTTGTGAAACTGATAAGCTCTGAATAAGTAAAGCATCTGTAATAAATTCGTATTTATTCTTTAAGGTACAGAGTCTACGCCCAAAAGCAAAAGGTGGCTCAAGACTCGTAAGGAGTAAAATATCTATAAAAATGAGTATATTTTTCTTTTCTGTACGGATCTAGTACGAATTATACCAATGGACATGTTCTTAAACATATATTATTGATGTAATATTAAAATTTCTATTTATGGAGTGGCATTTATATTTTTGTTCGCGTTGTATTCGCCGGATGATATCGTTTCCGCAAAAAAAAAGTCTATTGCTCTTTCGAATAGGTTCCGATAGCCTACTCCGAGTGCCACTAACGCTGTACAACGATAAAGACGATTGAACCAGTGTCCCCGCAGACCGCCACTGGGTGGGATAGGATAGCATTCTGCCCGCTGATTTTCTTTAGCGTCTTTTATTTGTTAACGTTATTGTCACGTAAGCAGGGTGCCCGTGATGGCCTAGTGGATGACACATCTGCCTGTTAGTCTTAGGGCCATGTTGTGGTCTGGGTTCAAATCCGGGCGCGGACAGCCAGCGAGCTGTATGGTGGAATGCCTAACGGCGATACCGAACGTAAAACTCGAAATGTAGAATTTAAATAGATGACATTTTTTTGTTTTGCAAATCATCACTACTGTGTGAGCTATTCGGCCTTAATGTGCATCTTTTCGAATCAGTTAACGCATCCTTTACCATGTCCTTTTGCATACTTCTCACACAACACCTGTTAAAACTAACAATGAATCATGAGAAATGCCTCTTTAATTTAGAGTTAAATGGTAACTTTCACGGCGCTGTAAGCACTTTTGGATTGAAGTAAAAGTCATGAAGTATACCCTTTAACTCTGAAAACTTATCTTTGCAATTTCGTGACGCCTAATGAAACCCCTAGATAGGCAAACTAAGTTACAATTCACATTAAATTGATACAGGCATCCGTTTAATATATTTATATTTTCGTTTAGCATATATAGCGATATTTACTATGATTATCATGTAAATTTACGAAATAGTCTATTGTTTTCATTAGAACCATTGACGATACATTGCTAGAAATTAGTCGTACGCTACTTTCCAAAGTGTCTTATGCGAGTCCTGAAGCGCATATAAAAAAAATTATCTCCCATATATTATCCACTGGCCTAAGCTACTCAATATGGATACCGTGATGAATCTTACCTTGAATAATCATATCGCATTATGCTTCCCTATTGGCTCGTCCTCTGAGACATTTTGTGCAGTTAGAATACAAGAATAACAGGTGGAGACTACAAAGCTTACCGTCCTGATGGATGAGAGAAGCGCCACGGCTCTTTTCAATTTCGCCCATCCACTCGTCGTCATTGAAATAGCAACTGGGTACTCCCCTAACACAGCGCAGCGAGCTAGCAAGCTGCTCTAGGACGAACAGACTCTCGTGTGTACGGACTGCATGTGGAGCCGATAAGGTAGTACCGAATATATTCACAAATGAAAGACACAGTGTTGCGGAGAACTCTGCAGTTTTATATCATACTCGTGTGCTTTTGGCAAACGATGAACGATAAGGGAGAATACTAAATCGAAACACATACAATGTTCGACCGCACTAAACGAGAAAGACATAGGTGAGAGATCCATCCTCTGAGATAAAACGTCCGCAGCTGGCGTATTACTTCGCTGCAAAAATCGGCTGCCTGATGAATTCATACAGCTGGTCAGAAGATCTGATATACACCTATGTGTGCATCTGTTTATGACATTAAAAACGATGTTTTTTGAATTGCTTATCTTTGTTGAGGCTAGGTGGATGTACTGCTAGAAGCCTATTCGGCCAGTAGTTTTATTTAGAGTACAGTGAATGACTGAGCCCGAACAGGTCCATTCAGGTTTATAGTAATAGGCACACGTTCAACTCAGCCCCAATCTATTTTCCTCTTATAAGCGTCTTTAAGAACGGATGGGAAGCAACAATATTAAATTAGAGGGAAACTGATTCGGTTACCGCGAAATTACGTTGAACGGATGCGAGCGGTAGGGAAAGCCACACCAATGTCAAACACCAAACGCTGACTACAACCTGATAGATAAACGAGACCAAATTTGTGTACCTAACAATCAAGCTGACAGCATCGTGAAGGCATTATTTTAATAGTCAACGGCACAACAGCCTTCCAGCAGGGCGATGTTGATTCTCATACCAGTCACAGGTCACTGTAAGTAGATCCTCAAAGCGACCAGCGATATTGTCCATCATTGTAAATAGATTAACAAGTGAAAGTATCCCTATGACACTGAGAATCATGTATGAAAGACTGAGTATCAATTTACAGAAAAAAATAGTAGCGCAACGCACCACCGTTTCTCTAAGGCTAAAAGTATAGGTCAAGATTGCAGTAGGCGTTCAAATAGGTTCATTAATGTCAGATCAGACGGTACTGGGTTTTCAACCCAGTCTAAGAAACGTAGTGTGTAATGGGGACATTATACGAGGAAGTCGGGCGCGTTTTTCAGCTTAAACTTATAGACTCCTTTCAGCTCATCGACCTTTTAGGGTCAATCGCTTTTGTGAAAGACAATATTGATTCTTTTTGACTGAGATCGACAGAGACCAATGCGCGTATTTTAGAATTTGTTCAGGTATCAAGAATATTTACTGAATTAGCCTTTAATATTTTACCTATTTCTTCAAGTCTTATTATTATAACATCTGTCTTAATTAACCGTAATACGGCTACCATCCTCTCTAATAATAGAATGTGAATTTACTCAAAGGACAGTTATAAGCTATTCATACTTTATGTGGGGAATAAAAATATATAAAATGTCTATGATACTATGTACCGTGTTGCTACTGTATATTGCGTCCTAAAAAACTTTTTTTGTCTTTGCCTTCACCGAGATCTGTCCATGAGCCGGTAGCCAATATTAAAAAAACCGATGGGCTATTCATTTTATTATTCCATTCAATTCCGCTTAATTCGCTGACAAAAGAGAGCGGAGAGAGACAGCGAGAGAGAAGAGAAGGAAGAAAGGGAGACAGAGAGCGCTAAATAGAACCATCCGATTTTTGTTGCAAATGTCAAAGATGGCCAGCGGGTTTGCAAACTCCACATCAGGCTACCGGAAAACTCCTTAACCATCTAGCTAGTTATCCATACGGCGAAGCCGCCCTCGTAAGTTTTTTGCCTTCACATCTTACAACAGATGGCATTGGAGGGTTATGATACAGCCTTCATTTCCCGTCCTCGCCATCCAACCCACTTCGCTCTTTACGGCTAGTTTACTACACCTTTTACGGAGCTACCCCTGTCGATCCTACCCTATAGGGAATAGAGATACAGACACAGACTCGTATGGACATTGTCGTATACACTGACGTCACTACAGAAACAACGCACGTCGAGTAGAAAAAAAAAAGCCAATCCGAGACAACTAGATACACAGCTATTCATTCACTCATATAAATGGATGGACAAATGTGTTCAGACAACATTTCTACGTATTCTTCTTGCAGCGGTGAGCAGGCACCTCGGTGTTAGGACAGTTTTATTCCCGTTCACACACTAACCTACTACTACTAAGTCTTCACTTTCTCTCAGTCTCTTTCCCTCTCTATGCTTTTATCTCCCATTTCTGGTGTCGCTCTCACGTGCGTTGGCCATAGCACCAGCGCAGTGGCTAAGGCAGACGTACCCATGCTGTTGTGCACTACGAATGACGGCGAGCAGCAGAAAGGGCAAATAGACTGATCCATGCTGTTTTCTGTCTTCTGCGTACGATAGATACAGGACAGAGGAAAATAACGTGCACGAGGACGATAATATGACGAGAAATATTTGTGGGCTGTTTTTGTTCCGTGCCTCTCGTTGTCTATCTGTCGCTGTCTGTTGGCCCCTATCCAGGTACTCGGTCCTGTCTGTTAGTATCACTCATTCCCCACTGCGAGTCGGTCGTTTATGCTATTTCAGTGATAATGCGCGGGGCACATATTGGAGGTATAGCTGGTCGGTTGCTGGCGGGATGGAGAGTGGAGGGCGGACCTATGGACGAACGAAAGAACGAATAAGTGAGTGAACGATTTACCAAATCGACCGACAACAAGCTTGTATACCCAACGAACTTACATGTGGATGACCACACACATGCATGCATCTGCGTGCTATGCTCTTGATGCGAATGGAGAAGACACATCTTCATTTGTATTTTCGTTGCCCGTGTTGGCCATGAGGTTCACGACGATCGATACAAATCTGTGCTGCAGGCAAAACATATCCATCGAAACGGAAGCGCAGGCCAGACAGTAGATGTTGCGTCAGCGGCGGCAATGACTTTGCCACTAGCATCATCTCTTCTCGGGCTGTTCGAGATTTTCACCACAAGCCGTACCTCTCTCATAGCTTGCTGTGCTCCAGACAAGATGAGCATCATAGAACAGAACGCAGGAAAAACGACAGTTCCTGCGCGGGTGTTTTGGAAGCGGTCTCAGATATGAATGGAAACAGCCGGGGACGAGGAGACCGACGTTCTTATTTCTCGGTTACTGACAAATCAGAAAGGGCGTTAGCCTTCATAAAGCCACACAAATACACTCACACAACTGTCGCTGGCGCTCTCATACTGTTTTAGTAAAGCGGCGGTGAAGTTGAATGGTGGTGTCTGTATGATTTCGGGCCAAATACGGCCAGAGCGCAAAAACCGTGACACGGTCGCTGGCTAGCTTTGTTTCCTTCAGTCACTCTTCTCCGCTTATGGCAACCAACCTGATCCTTTGACAGAATATCAGCCTTAGTGTCAGCCTGGCAGTAATCCATATGAGAACAACATGTGTACGTATGAGGCGACACTCGCAGCATTAGAAACAGCGGTAACAGTGGTCTTTAGGCGCGGAAAGCAGTTTACCACATAGGCACACACACTGCCGAGACAGAAGCACCTTGCAGCTGACTTTTGCATAGCAGTTCTTTGTGGCCGCATAAAAAATATTGGTAAGAAAGGGGACGACGCAACGTCAAGAGAACGAGCCCAGGTGGAACGAAACGGCAACAGGCAAATCGAATTCCCAGAAAAGGTTAGGCAGCGAAAGAACCTAAAGCCAAAGCCCGAGAAGCGAAACACACGAAAAGGACACAGGAGCAGCGGCAACGAAGGATGCACTAAGCCACCGTCCTGCAACCTGCATCCCACATACCGACAGACACTTGCACACACATATATACACATACAGTGTACACTCGACCAGCTTATGGATATAGCGGCTAAGTTTCCTGTGCTGCTCCTGCTGTACAACCCTAGCATGTCTCTTGAGGCTTTCCCGTCTGTTGCCTTTCTGCAACGGCATGTTCTGTGTACCGATGTTCATCTATATCAATTTTTATAAGAACGAAGCCCGTCGACCGTCGCCGTCCGGCCACGCCTGCGCGTGGGTAGCTCACGCGAATGTGTGTTGTCTGACTGTTGGATAGCTGCTGTCTAGTCGTTGGTTATATTGTGTTCATCGGGTCCTATTACGGTAGATCGGCGGCAGGACTGGCGATGTGTCAATGTTCCTGCTTCATTCATACCACTATACATTATTCTCTCTCTTAGCTCGGCATCCACAGCTCCCGTGATGGAGATACTATAGAAATGTACATAATCGAAACATATATTATAGCCGTTTAACTGCATCGGCAATGTTTTATACGAGTACGCAATAACTATGTATCTAGTTCTGATGAAATACTATATTCAGCACCGGCAGCTTCGGTAACATCTGCATGGCGCTGGAGTCGACCTCCCTCGTAAGTATAGTTAATTATTTTCTGTAGCAGCGCTTGCCAGGTCGGTGTGGCTCAACTCGAGGGTCCTCGTCCAAGCGCGGAGGGTCCTAGAGCAATTGGTGTATCCCGAAAGGCACAATACAGAGAACGACACTGCTAGGAGGCTGAGCTGAACATCATATTTTAGTCGGAGCCTTTTTTATACTGATAGTCGCGTTGCTATTCCATAGCTGCACTCCACAACACTGCGCTCTTTCCTCGTTCCAGCACTTTGCAGCTTATCGTTACCCATCCTTTACTTAAACCAATGTACTCGCGACGTGCTTCCTCGAGTTGATCTTTATCTCGCCTTTTGCTTGGCGCCGCTTACTACAGGACAGGCATGCGGCGCCGTGCAGAGGGCATTTCCTTCGGTTTACTCCACTACGAGGATCGTGCTTTTTAAGGCAGCACGCCAGGGCATGCGGTAGAGTAACCTAAGCCAGTCTATTTAGATTTTATTCTATGATAACAGAAGACCGTAGGGCAAAGAGATCCGTCGTAGGAAAGAATGAACGCGAGGCTGTTGTAGATGCGAATAGGCTCCGTAGGATTAGCATTGATAGGGAAGTCGTTAATGTTGCTGTTACTTATATTATACAGCTGCTGATGCTGAGTTATGTTTTTGTGCTACCTGAAGTGAGGGCATCTGCTTAGCTCAGCGTATCGATCATCACGTATTACGTAAGGAAAACTGCAGCACACTGTGGATCTATTTTCAAAGAACCCCCAAAACTAAAAGATAGAACCTCTTATCGAATACTGACTGACAAAACAGACCTAACCTTGTTCAGTTACACTAGATTTCTTTTTGACGACTCTTCACAAGCTATTTCACTAGACTGAGGGGAACCCATGGGCTTCCTCCGATAAACCTCACCGTATTTCTCATATGTACGCAACTGCATTCAAAACGTTTTTTGGCCATGCAATAGTGATGCACTACACTTCGCTCTACATGCTAAAGCTGGACACTCTTGCAAGCATCTGTGTTGTGGTAAGTGTAATCTATGCCTGTTCGTTTGTTTGTTGTGGTACTGCCGTTTGAAAAAGTTGAATCCGCGTCTGGTCATCTTCGTACGCTTTTTGTCGTTATCTTCCTATGTAGTTCCACCAAAATCACTTTCAAAGTGACCTCTGTAAAATATATAAATTAGCACAGGTCAGTATTAAAAGGCAGCTGGCAATCTGCAGGTTCTGCATGCCGCATTGCTGCCACAAAATGCTCGAATCCTCTGAACAGAGTAGTGGAGTAGTAGCTTGCTCAATACCGTCAGCTCTTTCTGTTTCAGCGGAAGAGCTACATTTGCCCCTTATCGCTGTCGCTACGTTCTCCGGCACTGCTGAAGTCGACGACCTATCTAGTTTGCCATGCTTACAGGCGTTTGCACGACAGATCTCAGGCGGTTTTTCGTAAAGCAGCAAGCGTAGCGGGGTCCATTTCAGAGGCTGGTGAGAACTGGGGCTGTAGTTAGTGCTGGCCATAATGGGGAAATGCTGCGCGCAAAGGGACGTACGGGGAAGCTGTTGGAAGCGGGGGAGACGCCGAGTCAGCCAAAAAGCGTCCTACATCTCGCAAAACCTTACACTATGTCCTGTCCAGATAGTCCGGACCGCGCTGTGTCAGGCCATACACACAGTCCAAAAGGCTAACACACGGGACTAAGGGCTAACAGGCTCGTTGGCTGACAGCGGCAAAAAATGCGTCAAACTTTGCTAAACGACATTCTTTCCGTTCGCGCTTACTACGATGATTGACAACAATATATAACGGACAACCCGACTGACACACCGCCGACCCCCTGAACGGCACATGAAAGTCTGGGATGGTCTCCAATATTGACAACTATAATTCGTTTGAATAACTGATAGACATGGTAGTCATATGGCTCATTATAGACGATCCAATAACTGCCTGTTGTAAGAACAATGCACAATGTTGCTTTGTGAAAGTAGAACGAATCGTGAATAGCAATCACAGGCATTGCTGCGACTCTATACTGTTAAGTTGTTATTATTTTTTTGTTCTTCTGTATTCTCTATACTGCACTGACCCATTGCGGGAATCCGGTTCTGACCAGGTTCGTGCATTCAAATTACCACGTTTCTCGAAAACGTAGCCGAGAGGGCAGGCGAGGAGGGGGGGGGGCAATTGAAAAACTGCTCAATAAGTTAGCAAGTGCAATAGCTATCTTAGCTACAATATGAGCGTTGTACAGAAATAGGCTGGCTATAGACGCTATCAAATCGATGATGGAATGATGTTGGCGGATCTATATTTTTGCCTGTTCCTCGCACAACAGCAGTAGAAGTGTCACTAGCTGAGTTGGCCCGTCAATTTTCATGTCTAATCAGCTGCGTGTCGATTTTGCTTATTCTGTTGTCCTCTGCCGTATAATACGCTAGATAATAAGCTATGCTTGTATATTAAATTGGGCAGCTGCGCTGAACAGATGATTCGAAAATGACTTATTACTTAATCAAAGCTAATCGTATAGTGTTTAGAAAAGCATCTTCTGCATTCTAATACAGTTCTAGCTGTGCTTTGATTTTTCCTGTCATGGTACGCATCTGATCCTTTGAAGAGGTTCATGGACCCAGTTCTAAGTCGCCGAACCCTTGAGACGTTGTTAATTTATGTTAATATATACCGTTCTGGCTCGTTGCCCTTAGGTCAGTCTATCAGCACGATCTAATTGACTGTTATTAATTACTAGGCAACACCAACATGTCCTTTACTGACAGAGTAATAATTAAAACAAGCCAAATCGCAATCTGATTTGAATACGCCACAGTAAAAGTAGCCATACATAGTCACTCAGTGACGGTGCAGTCATAGTGTCACGCTATGACGGGTATCCATTTGCAGGACGAACCAAATACCACTATCGAGATCATCTGCTATTGTTTCGATATGTGGCGGGGCCTTATCGGACTCAGCACGTAGAGCATAAATTCGTAGAAAAAAAAAGTCTAATTATTCGATTGTATCCCGCCGACGGACACTTTTGATACATTGGCAAAACGTGTGAGCATTTCCAATGCGTATCGTAGCTCGACTGGCATTAGCACGATACTATAGTAAAGATTCTTAAGTTTAAAAAAGGTCCGCCGATTGACGCTATTACTATAATAGATGTTATTGATACATTAGCAACGCTTTTTGACAGGATAAAAACGTATATTGATCATGACAATCCATGCAAAAAATTATGCTTTTTTTCCATTTCGGAACGTAAGATGCCAGCCTGGAGGTAGGCTACGAAATTCGGCGCATGTGCAAAATATCCTTTCATATTTCGCTAAGCCGTCTGTTCCTAAATGTCATCTGTGTTTCCATAGCGCGTTTCCTCAACGACGTCGTATTCGAATATACGTAACCGAAGTACGAGTTCCTGCATGCGCGATGGTCCGTGTTGATTCGCTTCGCTCAGAGCTTCACAGCGTTTAATTGACTTTGAGTAGAAGCCCTGAAGAACCGGTGCATAGCCTATTTTCCAGTGTAATCGGTAGGAAAATACTAGGATAGGAAGGCCGCCTACGCGCTTGTATCGCTATCTCACACGCTCAAGCTATATTCGCCGACTGTCGAGTAGTTACCGATTGTTCGATGCCGTCGTTGACCCATACAAGTGTCATACAGTGTGCTATATCTATACGTACATCGTGGAAGCCGCTGCTGTTGTTAGCAGTGGTGCGTATGGTCTATGGGTCAGGCGTGCGTGTCCATCGCGACTGTGAGCTTTGGGCGATAGAAAAGCAAATCGAGCACCATACAGATTAGGAAAGAGACCACAGTCAGTTCCTGCTGTGACTTGTGGGCAGGAAGTTGTGTGCGTGCGTGTGTGTGTGTGTGTGTGTATCTATGCGTGGAGAGCATGTATGAGCGCCCCACGTATCTCGACCCCGACATATAACCTCGGCTTGCTGCAGCGCGTACAAAGCTGGTTAATGCTGAAACAGCCTGCCGAGCGATGCTAGCTTTTGCCTGGCCATGACGTCGCACTCGGTCAAACATTACCCGACGATGCCGTCGGACGCTTTCAACAACAGCCGGCACTGTTCAACTCCTGCGGCTAATCAAATGAGTCGGCGTAATGACTACTCATTGAGTGACCTATAGACTGGAGGGACCAGAGAACCAATTCAGTTCGGACTATCTAATCTATTGTATTATTTAATTTTACTGGCCTATTTATTTACTACTGACGTAAGCCAATAGTTGTATCGAGAATATTGTAATCATTGTGGCTCGCTTAATATTTATGATCGAAATTTTATTTAAATTTCGGATTATCTCGAGAGTTCAGACCTGATACCTGCCTCTCAAAATGTAATCGATCAAAAAATTCTGTTAAAAACCATCTACACATCAGAGATATATTGAACAACTTATTCATTTATTGGTAGTTACAACAGCACCGAGTCGCGTGTCGTGTGGCAGGTCGGCGTGTCATTTTCAGCGTTTCTGATACGCAAGAGGTCCTATCGGATCGCTAAATAAAGCCCATCAGAACTGTTCCAATCTATTCTGGGCTAATCGTCCTATTGTAGGAGCTGCTAGCCTTCGACACAGCGCCGGTCAACTGATGATGGATATAGGCTCTGCGTTAGTTTGAATCTAATAAGCCAAACTGAGATTTCAACGGGTTTGGGAGGCTGACTAGTTAAAACAAGCAGTTACTCCGGCTCGCACGTTTATCATCTACTCTACACTACCCTCATGCAGTGATCATGTTGGCTGACGGGCGTTGCGTGGAGAGCACCCGGATTCAGGATCAAACAGCTCCTGGATGACGAGAGCTAATTCGGGGTAAAATGGCTACCCTTCTACGGGTCAGGTTAGCTTCGGCCCGTTTCAGCATTCGTTGGTGCAGGCCGGATCAGCAGATAAGCTAACGGAATATAGCTCGTTAAAAGAAGTGAAACTTAGTCGAGAAACGTAATCGATCTGAGTAAAAGTAGATTGTTTGCTTGTGCCTTTAAGCGATACGAAATAGCCGCCGCTGCTAAAACTGACTGTAAAGTGGGAAACTGTGCCATATTGCGCACGGAAGCAACTGTCGGAGCCACAAATCGCTTATAGCGCAACCAAGCTCCTATTGGGCACGTCACCATTGTGATAGCGTTTTGCCGGGTACACGCCTATCAGATTATTTCGTATATCAGCGTGTCACATAACGGTGGTCAGAAGTGAAGACGTTCGAAGAAGAAGAACGGTTAACTATGTTTTCTGTATAGTAGCTTCATGAACTTATCACGATTAGTTTAGCTGTTCATCGAACTGCTTCACCCTTGTAAATTATAATGCGTAGCTCTATCGGCTCCGATAAATAACAGGTTGATTTCAGATGGATCAATTGTTCGGCATAAATGGAAAAAGATTTCGGATTCAAAATGATAAACATCGAATAGTGACGCACACACTAACTTGTCATAAATGACCCTCAGCTAAGTTCGAATAACTTTTAACTTATAGAAAAAATGCTTACAAAAAAAGATCTGCACATTTTTCTTAGAAGACGTCCTGGCCGGGCATTATGGCACGCTGTCACGGTGCGGCATTAAACGGTGTCGATGCAGCCAGTGACGTCTGCCAACGACGATTACTATCTAGCAACCTAATCATGTCTCTCATTGAACAAGACGATAATATATAGATATAATAGAACGGCATATTTCCGCTCTTGTGATAGCCCATGTTTCGAGTAAATTACGTGCTTTAATTATCCATCCACTTGCACTTTATTCCAACCGCATATCTAAATTTGTTGCCGAAATTCAGAGAAAATTCAATTCTTTGCTCTCGTAAGACTTCACAAGCAGTACTTAATTATGCAATACTGATACTAGAGACGAAGTGCAACGGCATAGTTACAAATGATTCCGTTAGGAGACGATTATTACCAGATCGACGTAAAAAAAATATAGGCTACTCTATTGAAGATGACTTTGATATGGCATCGCCAGCATGTGCGTCAGGGTGCTGCTACTTCTCCGAAAAGAAACACATCTCTATTCGTTGACTCATTTATATACGCTGGCCTAGTCCTATCCATGAAGAGTTTACTAATCGAATTGTTTCAAACAGTACCAACAGTAATAGCAGTATCTTCTCTCCACCCATCGGCGGCCTCCTATATAATATGTTCATTAACGTCTGTGGTATGATCGTACGGGCGTTGTGCTCGTTACAAATAAGGACATACTGATTTTGTCGATCCGTGTTACTTAGTTACCCAGGAATGCGCCGGTATTCCAGAAAACAGCGTAAAATAGCTAGCAAAGAGGCGGGTACATGTGCGACGCACTGAACAGGGAAGCGCTAACATTTACAAATGATCATAACAACTCTATGGGAACGTGTGCTGGCCGTTCTGACCCGGGGGTGTAGAGGTCAGCAGCGAAGCGACACTTGGAAGCTAAATACGGTCCGTTTCGTAGCGAGCTCTTCAAGAATGTTGAAGAAAATGAGCGAGTCTGAGCAGGATAAAAATACAGGGAATAATGTACCGATAAAAGGATAGTGGAAAAGCTATCATTCTATCAAGCTAGAAGTCATTATTTTACATAAGTATTGATTATTCGTTTTCCACTCTTGTCGCTATGCTCGTGTCCGTTGTGTCTGCGCTCGGGTACCGCTACCGCGTAGGCTCATCGTAACAGTCGATCGTTCCCGAGAGACAGCGACGATATGGTTGATGATTCACTCATTGAACGCTCGCCGAAAGAGAAGTAATAGTAATAATAATCCAAATGACAACATGAGTGATTCTAAAGAAGTAAGTGGCCAGGCCGCAAGGCTCTATCGTGTATCGCACGATAATTGTCTCTCGTCGCCTGTTACTTTTGTCATTAGTTTCTTAGTGTTGCATTGGCGCGATGCGCTGACTTGTATCTGAAATCTTTCTCCTTGTATCTTTCCGTATTGCAGATACATGGAGTTCTATGGGAAGCGTAGTTAACTGCGGATGTTCTAGGAAGCTGCATCTCTAGGACTTTCAACGCTATTTGTGGTAGTATGTCGATTTGCTTCAAGATGAGACGTCGGCTGTGCAAACGAAACCAAGTAGCGCGAAGTTTCTATATGAGTTCTGAGTGAGCGAGGCAACTCGAATAGGGAGCAGATTTGCCATTCCTGCCCTTGAGCTCTCGCCAGGCAACCAAGGGTGCCTCCAAGTGACAAATGCACAAAGATGGCTGAATAGGCGGTGTATTCCTTTTCGCTCTTCTTCTTCGGCGCTGTCGTCTTTCTACTTACGCTGCCGCTTTGCCACTCCTCGGCTTCGTTTCCTCTCATCACGGAACTGAGGCAGTTATTTTCCAAACTGGCGTTCTGCAGGTCTTCTCTTCTCTCTGTTTCCATCGCGTCTATGACTCGCATCGTCATTTTCGTTGAGGGTCCGGCTGTATCCAGCAGTGCGGGCCCAACAGACGCGGTAGATAGGGCAACGTCAACAGATGCGACGGCGGTAATGGCGTGAGCAGCTTGGCGCCCCCAGTTAGTCGAAACGGCTGTCTGCTATTAAGCACGTGCGTTTGCTTGATCGTCGGTTCTTACGAATACGTTCTACGCTGCTGCTGTTACCGTTTTTACTGTTGCTGCCAGGTCAGTGAGCTCGTCCATTTTTGCGAAGGTAGTGCAGAGATAAGAAGAAAAAGAGACAGAGAGGATATCCTTCGACACCAAATCTCGGCCGACGGCGGCAGCGACTCTGCTCTATGAAAATAGCGATGGCGATAAGGGCGAAGACCATGCCAGCCACCACGTTATTTGCCGACGGCAGCAGCAAGCCCGCTTTGTCGCCGCCATTATATGACTAACCACAGTGACAAAAACGAGGAATATTTTGTGGGGCACGACGAGACGCTTCGCGAGACTTCAAAAAGGTAGATAGTGAATGAGTGCGAAAATGAGAGAAAAACTCGTTTTCTGATGTCCTTCACTGGCCGCACCCAGTTTCAGAACACAGGGTGCTCAGAAAGAGACGCTCCTTCCTCGAAACCGACAGCAGCGGAAAAGGGAAAGGAACGCAAGTGAATGTAGAGCAAAAAAGAAGGTTAATAAAGTTTTCAATTAGCCTCGCTCCGTCCACCTCAGCCAGTGGGGGACGGAGAAAAGCAGATAGAAAAATACAGAGCGAGCAGTCGAGTCAAGTAGGGGAAAAAAGAAAAAGAGGGCATTCGACGAAACAGCCCATGCCGTTACTGCTGCCACTGCTAAATGAGTTTTTCACCTTAATTCCTCTGGGCTGCTATACGGCTATCGCCGGCGGTGCTAGCGGTGATGGCGATCGCTGTCAGGGGGTCGTTTTTGACGCTAAGGCCGCCGCGATCCTAGTCATCTCTCCGCATTGTCGTTGCCGTCGTCTAAATAGCCGCTGTCAATCCGACGATTGCCATTTTCCATATAAATGAAGAGACAGTTAAGAACAATGTTGGATCAGCTTTGCCTGAGCAGCTTTCGCATAAAACGGTAGGAGGGTAAAAATAGTGTTCATCCCCCGTTAGCGTTATAATCTCACTGTTCCTTTTGCCGACGAAGAAGTGGCCCCCATGTCCGCCACGTCCGCAAAGAAGAATAAGATGAACAAAGTACATATTTAATTTTGCCGAATATTAAATCAAGTTCGTACGGCCATAAACTGACGGTCTGACCGTCTGTCGGTCGGTTTCTGCGAGCTTACTACCCGGTCCAGCTCAGTCGGTCGGTCGGTCATTTTCGCTTTACCTATCGCGTCTTCCTTAGTCTGCCTTCACACTCGTTCTCCAACTAGCTTGAGAATGTCTTACAATAGCTGCCAACGAAGGTGCGGGGGTTTTAGAGGTGGCAGGTCAGCGGCACCGAAGACAAGACGAAATAAGTCGAGTCCGTTCTAATTCCGGCCAAAATGAACCTTTCCCAACCACTTATGCTAATACAAAGAACCCTCGACGGGCAAAGGGAACTGAAGACCATCCGTGCTTGCCTGAATCCAGCCGACGCTCGGCAGACCGGAAGCCCCCAGCAAATGGACAATGAGGCTGCCGCGTCCTGAATGAAAGCTGCCAGACTTAAGTTAGGTGTGGGCGATGCTTTGCTATAGCGGCTCTTAGAAAATGTGTTCAGAGCTAGTTAAAGAATTCGAGCCTAGTTAAGCATCGTGCATTTGGCCGGACAAACAGGCCAACAGCTGCCATGGCCTGCTAAGCCCTCGACTTGAGACGATGCTCAACCCAGGGACAAGAAATGAACTGTAAACCGTTACGCAACTTGCGGCTTCCTTCAGTGGGTTTTCTGCTTGACTTTACGCAGCTTGACTTTTCTGCTACGTGTGCCGCGCATCGCCCATGTGAAGTTGCGAGGAGAATGCAGAACCAAATCAGATCGCATCTTATATAAAGTAACGGTATAAAAATTAGATGGAAACATGAAGGGAGGCCTGAAGAGTCTTAAAAAAATGCTAACTCACTCACAGTGTCGTTACTAAGCATATGTCAAACTATGTTTTCAATTTTTCACCAGCTTCTTTTTCTCACGCTTTACACCCTCGATTTATATTATTCCATGTACACATATCATGCATGTCTATGGGTTCCGTTTTGTGCTTGTCGTTGTCATCATCGCCGGCTTTTGCAGATATGCAGAACTCGTATCGGTAGCCGGCGAGTATTGTTGCCCGCAGCAGTAGCTGTTTCCTTCAAGCACAGGCCGTCACAGAACACTGATACGCAGACGGCGCACTTGCTCGTTTTAGTTCTGGAAACAGTAGTAACTGTTATCAAACTAGCAATAGTACTGGTAATGAAAGCACAATGGTGGAACAGCAGTCACCCACAGAACATGCTTTCAATTGACTTAATTTAAAAATTACGCGGCGTTATCGAAAGAAGCATAGAAAGGGAGTCAGAAAGCTTGCAGGCACTGCCGAACTAGCGGCTACTGTTAGACACCGATATTATTCCTAAAAAGAGAAAGTTACTGCTTCGGCCACTTGTGCCTGCAGTAAGCGCACGATGAAAGGACTGTCTTTTTTCACTTCAATTTAAATTGACTTTACTTAGTCAGATAGTCACTTAGTGGCTAAAGGGAATGAAGGATGTTTTGTGTCAAACAGACTGTGACTGCGCAAATGAATGCGTCAGCAGGACGATGGCAGAAAGACGGCTCGAGAATGTTGTGCATACGCATCAGATAGATTCATATATAGAATGCTCATTCATACGATACTTTCGTCGCGAGCAAAGCAGAAAAGACGCGGACGCATTTTGTCAAGCAATGTTCGCCAGACTTGGATGTGCATCAGTCGCGCCGGAGTGAGAGCCAACGTAAAACCGGCTAGCTGGAAAAGGGCCCGTAACCGAGCGCAAAAAGAATTTTCAAAAACCTCTTTGTTGATAACAGGGTTCTATATAGCTGTCCTATCAGGCTAGCGAATCGCTCCTCGACCCGGAAGGAAACGCAACTTAGAGGGAAACAGAAAGACTAAAGACTAAAATGCTATCGCTAAAAGTCGGCCCGACCAGCGCAGCACTGCAGACGAAATTGGCAAATCATTATCGTCTATTGCATGTCTTTCTTTGGGTAGCAGCAGAGGCAGCTCTGAAAAGGCATTCGAAGAGAGCCTTTTGCATCCGAATCTCGAGTACATAAGGCAATAGTTATATTGAAGAGCAGGTCCGATGGGTTTAGCGAAACAGGGAGGCTTTACGCGATCCTAGTGGTGCAAGTGTTCAAAATATGGCAAACCGCTTGCAAAGATTTCACGTTAATGGGACCATCCTATTTACACTGTTTTCCTCTATGGTTGCACCAGCGCGTGAGCGAACGATGAGCAGAAGCGGGAGCGTCTAGACGCATCTTCCGCGCATTGCCTGGAGTTGTAAGGATTCGAATTATGGCGGGCGCTGCTTTGCTTTTTCGTCGGTAAAATGCACATGAATGGAACCAGCAAAGGAAAACAACAGGAAGAGCAATAGAACAAGAAGTGGAACGCGAAGAAAAAGAAGATGAAGAAGAAATGCAGAAGGCGATGTACTCCCAAAACGATGCAGCAGTTCCCCAGCAGTACGTCCTCTGTTAGATAGCAGCAGCACGGGGCATACCGTAAGCACGGTGCTTAGGGTTGGCGGATTGTGGGAAGCCTCGGGAACGGAGCAAGCAGGCAGGAACTTCGTGTTACAGAGGAAACTAGGCGGAAACTTACTAACGGCGCCCCGTGGGATGTGAGGTTTTGCAGGACCAAGAGGGGCTGAAGCGGGGTCTAGCCACTCTCAAGGGATCTCGTGTGAAAAATGAAAAAGCCACCGGCTCTTCTCGTCCCTTTTCTTTTATGTTTCTACCTTCGACCCCTTTCCCCCACCCGCCTGTTAGAAGCCTCGCTTTAAAACGATCCGAGGTTCCACCCGATGGCAGTGAACGACCATTGCCATTGGTCTCACCACTATATCGCTCGGGGTCTACAGCGCGGCGCGTGCGGTTTCGTAAAAAGAGGAAAAGGCATTGGACCAACGCAAACGCTTGGCGTGAGGTTGTATGGAGGATCCAACCCATAAGGTCTACATGCGTATATAGCTATCTGTGTACATGCATGTGATATGTGTGTATGTATTTGTACAAGAATGTGTGACTGGCGTTGAAAAGGATGGGACAGTGGAGGAGCGCGTTTGTTGCATGGTATTGCAGCGTGCCACTGCGTGATAGGGGCGGCAGTCGTTATTGTTGTCTCATGTGATGGATAGGATAAATCATTTGGCACACATCGTTCCTGCAGAATTTGGCACCGAATGTCATACGTTCATATAGTCTTCGCTCTACAGAAGTTGGTAGTTATTATAGTTGACCTTAAGCTAAAAGCTTTGGCGCTAATTAATAACGGTAACGGTAAAGCAGAACTTAGGTGTCATGGTAATAACAAGCATCGAAAATCGATACAAATAAAATGCAGTTTGAAGAAAATTGTCTCCAGCCTTGATGTAGGCAACGTCGTAAGGTAGCGAATATTCGGCGAGTGTCAAGATGTCGGTAATGTCCTGAAAGAAGCGTGGCTTTAATCGATGAACACAGATCTCTTCACTGTTTTAAAGCTGACAGACTTAGCTCGAATGTTGTCTCTTTTAACTCGACTGAGCGCCAATTGAATGACGACTTCACAACCTGACAGAGTATATAGTGGTCTTTTTAAATGGTGACTTCACGTAACATCAAATAGCTTACTGCATTATATATCGTGTATAACAACATTAATCAAAAAGTAAATGCTCGCTTTATGCTGAGCAATAAGGAAATAAAGTTTAACTGTTATGTGCTCTGTTGTTGTTAACGAATTAATGGCTAAGATGCTTCCCGTAGAAATATAACGTACATCCTGAACAAAACGGAATATTCCCTATACACAGAGGTAGAATATACTTGGTATATTATTATTGTCAATGTTAATGTAACACATATGTTTGAAACGCTAAGTAATGAAGAAATGTAAACAGGAGAAAGCGATGTTCTCCTGTACGCATCCTCAACGATCTATCAAAGTTCGGGTGCAAATGATAGTTCTCGTTCACAGAGATACGGATGCAGATGTGAGATTCGATGCAGCAGTGTTTATAAATCGTACTACAGCGGCCGACGCTTATAGCAGGTGTTGCCTATGGCTTCCAACCGCCATTTTGAAAAAGCATTTTCGGTATACTTCCGAGGAAGAGTTGAGCTGAAACGTGAAAAACAGCATTACTTGTTAGTGGGCTAGTTCAGCCCTTCATTTTGTTCGACATTTAGATTGGTTGTGATTAAACCAGAGACTTAACGATATGCCAATCCAAGATTGGAGTGAGACGTAACGTAATCATCTTAATGCAGTCCAAGATCCATTCCCGCCACATCGCTCCTTCTCTCGTTCGTGTTGTAAGCTATATGAACAAGATAGAAGTACGCTTGCCCTTTACAGCCTGTGAACGTTTACTAGCTTTCACTCAGTCGCCACCGGCCTGTATATCGCCGATAGATTAATCTGTTACATTGAATCACAAGCAGTACGTATATATTCATAAAACACGGTACTTAAATTGGTAAAAACTTGGACGGGCATTTTGTAGTAGCGAGCATATGTTCATCTACCGCTATTCGTACATAAAAAAAGGTTCACTTTTATTAAAAGCTAGTTATGAGCGAGTGAAGAATGGTGTGCCGTTTTCTTCATTTGAACTATGATATAATCTCTCCATGCTGATGAATTCATGCCCAGCGAGATAGACACTTGCTTTTTTGGCAAAAACGACAGTCTACGTTATTTCCAGTTTTCCTGCGACTTCTAAAAAATCCGAGAAGTTTTTCGACGGGGCAACCCAGTAAATCCTTAAGGATACGAATTTTGAAAGGCTCAAAAGTCGCTTGAAAGTTACCTTTGACACATCTGGATTTGGCCGATTTGGAGTGGAAAGTATCATTTATCAGTAAGGTTGTCCACATGGATTCCAATAATTAGTCTATTTGAGGCTTTTTGCGCCTTTTTGCATTTCTTTAGACCTTTTTCGCCATTTAGAGGTTCAGCATTTTTCAACGTTTGCCTGCTCTCAGGCCAGTATTTGATTCGGCTCGAATAAGGTTCGCATGTAGCGTATGAGCAATCCCTGGAGTACTTTCATGCATTGCTTCGCGTACGGTTACCATCAAAAAGATCAGGAAAGATGCATTTTGAAAGTGACTAGTTAGAGGTTCAGCAGTCGAAGTAAAGTTGTGACCGCCCTGAATTGCGAACAACACACTCTAGTGTATGTCAAATAATTCCTTAAATATTATCGATTTAGATAGTCATAAAGACGAATTGCTGGAGAAATATTCTGTATATAATATTGCATAAACCCCTAAAAACGTGTCTAGAGAGTACAACTTCAGTAATGCTGTCAAACGTTTAAATCTACAGCTTTGTTGACCTTCTTTTTTAAATATAACAGAAATTTTTAGCGACCTCGTTGCTTGTAAATTATTGAGCGTTTGTCACACCAAAACGCGATATTAGATCGTTTACGCAGGACGCAGTCCTAAACAAAATCGTACAAACAGATGTCGCTTCTTCTGTTGCCATTTTGTTAATTATGGCTTATCAGGCAGTCGGTTTTGTGCAACTCCTTGTAGAGGGGTCGTGAGAGTACGAGTACTTACAGATGTACTTCTTAGTCCTCGTTCGAACTCAGCGTGGTGGTCGTTTGATTGTGTGAACTTTTAGGCATCTACGCTACATATTGTTTTAATTTTAATTTCGTGATTACACCGCCGACGCCCCCGGAAAAAGAGAAAGATAGAGGTCGAGAGAAGCCGACAGAAAAGGAAAGAGCGAAAGCAAGTGAGAGAAGGAAACACGTTGAGCAGTCTCCCATGTGGAGCCTAGAATGGAAGGTGGTAGCGAATACCGTGGCACTCGCAGCAGCTCAGCGTTCGACTCACGCGGATCCACAGACGTAATCCACCGGGAGGGCCAGAGGGGTCTCTTAATTACAGCCCTGCCTGCCTGCCTGCATCGACTAGCTGTATTACTGTTGCATTTTAGCGGCAGCAATACAATGACCGGCAGGCGCTCCCACCGCAACTGTCGTCAGTGTCTGCCGCTTCAACTCAATTATTCGGTGCTCCTCTCGCTTTAGCCACTAGAGCGTATGAATGCGCGTATACGCTAAGACAGACAATTCCGCAACTTTAACAGGGTCCGCCAATGAGGTGCGCATAAATTCGAGACTAGCGTGACTGTTACTCTGTGGAACGAAATTTTGAGGGTGAGAGATCAGATTGTCCCAAAGAAGTGAAGACCTTTATCGCATACAAACACCGCGAATGGTGGTGTGTAGCAGCACCTCTATGACAATTCGTTTGAACTGTACCATTTCCTAACTGTCACAGCCTCCTTGTTGCCGTTCTCTGTTTTATTTGCACCCTAAAGTTTTTAAAGAAGATGGAATTATTCGTCTCATGCTTGCGTCAGGATGTGGGTATGCCGTAAAAAATATCGGTCGGTCATCGCGGCGGTATCGTTCCCATCGGTTCGTCGTATGGAAGAATCGGTATGATGAAGCAAGGACGAAATGATGAATGAAGAAATGAAACGAAATAGGTTTGAGATGTCTTAGTCTTTTGCTGCTGTTGCCTCACTAGTGCCTTTTTTGTCCTAGCCATTTACCTAAGAAAGTGTGTTGTACATTTAGCGATACCCTCCCGAACGACAACTGCAGTCTTACTAGAAGTCCATCTATTCTAAATTCCTAACAGAACTGCGTAACGTCTGGACAAATAGAAAAGGAGGAGTGGGAAGCCGGGAAAACAGAGACAACAAAGTGAAAGTGAGTCGTACGTTTGTAGACAGAGTGCTAGGTTTAAATTTAAACCTTTGCAGTCATGCGTATCATTGGCTATCCTTGGTACCGAATGTATGCTTTTAGAGTAGACTATAAGCATACGGTAAACGTGGTTCAATTAGAAAGTTTTTTTTCGGAACAAGAGCAGCAACTGTCAAAAATCTTCGCGATAGCCAACATGTACACCGAGGTTACAGGCTTATAATATCGACGGTCTGCGCGGATGCCCGTCACCTGATACTCCTAGAGATCCGAAAAGTATGTACATACACAAAAGTAGAATATCCACAGTTAATCAAATTTTAAATACAGTAGATCACAAACATAGATCTACTGCCTGTGATTCTCTGCTTTGTCCTTTTTAGTTAGCATTTGTTTTGCGAATTTTTTTAACCTTGTCCTTCTTTAGAAGTTTTTGAACTGTCGGAGTTTGGATACTAAAATGTAAGTTTGTTAAGTTTTTTGAAACGCGTTACAGCCAGGCTTGGACGCGTCTAGACGTAGTGACACTGAGTACCTTACAAGCGCAACAAAGTTGTCCTTCGCGAATTTAAAAAAAAATTTAATTTTAAATTGGTTCGAGTTGGCGAAGGCTAGCGATGTCCTTGTTAACACGCCTATTTCGTCCTGTATGTAATACCTGTCCCCTCAGATACAGGTCACATAACGAGTTAAACATACAACGTAAAGGGAGTTGTTACAGCTATTTAAGCTGAAGAATGGAAACGAATATTATGGATAGCACACGAAGCTACTCGCGAATCAATACGCTAAATAATACAAAGGCGAACTTGCCAGTATAACACCGTTCCTCAGATCGTTTCTAGACTTAAATCTGTTCCTCACCACAATCAGCCATCTCACCTCAGTATATTATCGTTATATCGAATCTGCCTTTACGTGATCTCTGACGTCCATTACGCCGTGCATTTTCATAGTGGTCCCTTCCCCTCCTGCGGTGCCGAACATACCCAACCAAGAACGTAGATCCAACCAAACTCGAATGTAGCTCTCTAACCACGACTACGAATTGCCTAACTCATCAGTATCCCTGGCTGCTAGTTTTACCAAAACCTCTTCAGCAGTCCCTACTCGAGTCCCGTCACTGACGCGCTTACAAATAATTAAACGCTTTTTCATTGGGGGACGCATGTAGGCAAGTTCTGCTCAGACGGGTCAACCTGTCCTACTCCTCGACTGTAACTACACACACAGCGTCAGGTTGACACAGCCTCGGAACCTGTATCGAAGCTGTATTAAATGGGGCACTTTTTAGACAATCGATATAGCGTTGAAACGAAAGGGCACGCAGCGGGGTTTTCGAGCTAAACGCGGGAGCGGCGGCTTACTCTGCCCACTCGTGCGGCGCATAGCAAGCAAATCTCGTCTCTTCTCATAGCATTCGTTTAACGATTACAACCAATTTAACGTCCTTGTTCAAGGCACGCAGCAGTTGCGGCATAATAGGGGCGAGATAGGAGAACTTGCTAGCAGGGAGCTCGGAACGCATGAAAGCACACAGCAGGATGCGTTTACACGCAGCGAGAAGACAGGAAGACTCTCTCTTCGGCGTCCGGTAGCTTTAAACGCCGCGCGTCTAACTCTGCATGACTCTACCGTTCTTACTGCAGAGCTGGTGGGCTTCCTCCCTGCACGTTCCTTCTAACTCTAACGGTACGCTTGGCGAGCCTGGAATGTCGCTTGCCTATCTGTCTGGAAGCCTTCGAAATCCCCAGGCTAGCCAAGTGAGTTTTAATGATGCCTACCGCATCGCCGAGCTGCCGCTTGAAGCTAGGATCGCACAAGTTGCCTGGTGCAAGTTCGAGTTGGCCACGTCTGGTAGACCAAGGCATGGGCGGCCCTGGCGTAATACTCACCATTCCTCCAGCTGCCTACATTCCACCTGCTAAGCCTTTCACTACTGCCTCAGGGCTTCAGCTTTTTCCCAGACATTATTCAGCTACGTCAAAGCTCCAATTTCCTTCTCGCCTTCGTCGAGCTTTCGTCAAATTGAGCGCGTCTATACATGTACATACAGAGCACGCAAACAAAGCCTGTCACCTGCTGTCCAGTAGTAATAGCCGTACGTATAGTTGAAAGTTCTGTAAATATATGCATGCTGTCGGAACCGTTGTTCTTTTGGCTGTGAGTTCTCACGGCTCCTTTACTTCGTATCAGTGACATTTCGTCGTCTTGGGCGCCCGCTTTTTCTTCTTCTTCATTCTTCTTATTAACCAGTTCTTCAAGATGAGGTAAGCATTCCTGAGCAGTATTGCAGAGGTGTCAGCCGTTGAACCTGAACAAAAGGCACAAAAAATACCAGGTTGACAAAAGCCAAGAGATACTCGTTGGATGGAAGCATTACCGGCCGGCAAATTGACAGCCCACACTGGCAGTTGCTGATTGTACGCAAGTGGTGGGCAGGGAGAGGTGTATGGACAGCAAATCTCCAAATCGGTGGCTCGACGTTTGAAGCCGCTACCAAGGGACCTCGAACAAGAGATAGGGTGGCCAGCCTGGCAACGCTGTCAGTTGCTCGACTTTACCGGTTCCTATGTGAGACACTTTGAAGCATTTTTATTCAAATTCGTACCCCAAGGCGTCTATTCGTCCCAGGCATGGATGCTTGGTAGTTTTCCCGCTAGACCCGTATTCGTCGAAAGGCCTTTGTCTCGAAGTTGTGGCCGCTGTTAGCAGACAAGCCGACATGTTGGACCGTCGGGAGGAGGGGCCATTCGTCTATGAGACCATAGCTGAACAGAGCCCAGCGCCCACATTCTGCAATCTGCGCTCTGTCCATCTCTTTACCTCAGCCCACTTCCAACCCACTCCGGTCTCTCAACAGCTGTAACCTCGCAACCAACCTCGCCGTCATTGACCGGCAATCGTTGCAATTTATATTCTCCAAGTAAAGTATGTGTCCAGCTCATTGTAACTGGCCGTCACAAACTCAAGTGTAGCGCCAGCAGATATTTGAAAAAAGGTAAGGATTTAATAAAACAAGCATACAAACAAACGTACACACGAGGTATTTTTGCAGCCGCAGCGGCGATAGCAGTAACGAAGACTGACTGAAAGTAAGAACAGGAACGAAGCAGGGCAAGCATCATCGCTGCCGCAAAGTAGACAAGACGACTATATGACAGACACACAATAAGCGTAACGGAAATTTAAGCGTTCGGCAAACTCACCCGACGGTTTCGTTGAGGCAAAGGGATTGGGGTGTGGGCACATGGGTTACATTGGAGAAAGGCGGCTGTAGGCGACCAACGACATCATCCGTGGCATTGTTTCGAGTTCCTCCTGTGCAGTAGCATCTCTTTTCTCGGCAGTAAAGCGTTTTTGCTTGAAAAGTTTGTCGCTTCCTGTGTCGTACTTCAGCTCCAACAACGTGCGCTGGATAACGCTAGTGGGCCAGTTGACCGGTTTACAAGGATATCCATCCATTGCGAAAATCTATATTTTGCACCGCTTCTAAGAGAAGCCCTAGTGGGATCGACCCGCAGGTGGAGCTTTCGTGCTACGAAACGATGAACATGCTCTCGGACTCAAGGTGAGAGGGCTTCGTACGCTCTCCAATCTTTTCTGCTAGTAGCCTTCTGTTTCGTCGTTCCTTCTCCTTTCTTCTAGGATTATTTTTATATATTGTTTTTTTTTGTCTAGTCTCGATTTTTCCGTGCGGTTCCTCTTCAATCTCATATCCAACCATACCAGTAGAGTGCGGCTCACTTCGTCTTAACAGAAAGATGGGGAGTCTTGTTGGGATTTCGCGGGCTTCTCCCGCTTCGTCGCACCGACGATGACCGGGAGGGTTCGCGTTTGGCGAACCTATCCAGAACGATGTTGCGTGGCATGGTACATACCAACCAATATCAAGTAACCATTATATCGCGCTCGGTGTAAGCAGAAGCACGCCTGGGACACCCAAGAAGAACCTGGAGAGTCGCGCGCCAAGGAGACATTTAGCTTATTGTTACTCTTGAAGCTCCCCGGTGCGTGAAATGAAAACAATTTCGGTGCTCACCCCCAACTATCATCCTCCAACCTCGTAAGGGTCACCACCACCAGCCTTCCCGGCCTTCCTCTCTCAACTTTAAGGCGTCCCAAAACTACAGCGGCTAGCGGCCTCCGCCCACATAGCGGCCTCTGTTGAGGCCAGCCAATCGACATCGTGGCCCGATCTTTGATTAATAGCCTTGCCGGCTTCACACGATCGCTTCCGTCCTTCCGGTTGTCGTCGGTTCTCGGCATCGGTAACAAAATGCATCCAACAGCTTGCCACTTACCTATTCATTCTGAACGTCTGCAGAAGACAACCAGTATAAGTAGCAGCAATCGCTTATGTATTTTAAACCGAACAAACCCGAGGGGCCTCATCAAAGCAGACGCAGCAGTTCACCCACGAACAACCTGTTAATTACGATATATCAAGCAAAACTCGTGCGATGAGGTCGGTACCCAGGCGTGTTATTGCGATGTTGTAAGCTGCGAGGGAACTCAGTGGATAAACGATACTCTCAGCATGCTACATGACTGAGGGAGGCCTAATTTCACACTGGGGCACCTTGGTCCGTAGAATTGGGAAATGCTATAATGGTATTAGTCGTAGTCAGTCACTTATCCTGTTCTATTCTGCAGTAAATACGAACGGTCAGAGATGACAGTGTGATAGAGAAGCTTTTTCATTCCCGAATTTGTTTTTTTTATTTAGTTCCTTATGTGCACGCTTGCCGCTGATCATCTGAGACGAGCAAAAAAAACGCACATGGCTCTTACCGGGAAGTAGCCGTTGCTATCGCCTACCGTTGCTTGCCGCGGAGGATGATCTACCGGTTCGGGCGAGCGGGCGGCAGCGCGCGCCGCCTGTGCTTGAGAGGGCCGAGAAGCCACCTCCACTAGCGCCATCTTCGGGACATTATGGTTGCTTACGAGGACACTCAAATCGAGTGTTGTTGATCAAACACTGACGTCGACTTGTAGTGCTAGTGAACAAACGGGCCAACAGATTTATTCGCACCCGGGTAAAAAGATCGCTACTTTTATAAACTCAATGGTCCATACTATATAATAGAAATGGATAGTGTACGCGAGCAGAGACCCTAAATAAACACCCTCGTTTACAAATTACCATATGTGCTCGGGTCGTATGCCGCTGAAACAGACAAATAGTAGTGCCGCACGACGACAGATCTCATGGATAACTCGGAAAGTGCTCGAGTGTTTGTAAGTGCGACTTCGTGCTACTCAAGTGATGACAAGGTATCGCTAATTTTACCCCTACCGCCAAGACCCGAAAAAGCAAGACCCTCTTTAGGTACTTACAAGTTTTTTTTTTGTTCTGTGGGTATCCATTTTACACTTTAGACCGATATTTAACAGAAGTTTAAAAAGTAAAAAATCGCTGTGCAGATAACTGCAGGTACTAGACACACAGATTAATAAAAGAGGTAGAGGAAACGGAAGATTAACGGAAATGAAAAAGGCAACTGCCGTAGCAACTAGAATTAATGAATTGTGTAGCATTAACTGCAGAACGACAATTAAAGACAAATTGATCGCTTAAAACCGCAAGACACGAATTAAAAGACAAGTGCCCCGCAAATGCCCCTCCATCTGATGTAAAGGGTGTTCTTTCTAAGCCAGTTGTGACGAGACTGGTAGCAGAGGTAAATCTTCATGCTGATTGCGACGGTTCTCGTCTACGTCAATAAACGACTCACTGTTTAGCGATCATTTGTTCGCTCTTCGCGAACGAACATACGTGAATTTTCATACAGGCGCTGGGGCCACGTGTTTGTAGTAGTGGATATAAAAAGTAACAGTGTTCAGCAAAATATCAACACGATACCACCATGATCACCGAGCTGGCAATGTTATTCACGTAAACGACAGATCGACCCCCGCCAAACAAGGCTGATTCTGCTAATCTGCTGATAATGAGAGACAGACACAGCGCGTGTGATGCCAATGATTATTATAGCTAGATTTTACTATTGCTAGAGATAAGAAAAGGTCTGAGAGGGTCAACGAATGAGCTACATTGCCGTCCTTCGTCACTGGTTGCCCTAAGATATTTATACTGATTACAAGATCGTTAAATGAATTGAAGATGAATTTTCTAATTACATACAGTATTTATGATTATCAGCGAATAGGTATAGAAATCCGGTTCAAAGCTAACACGATTTACCTTTTAGGTTTAATTGTTACGCCAATGTGTGCAAAGCTGTCATGTGTATCCGGAAAAAAACAATTCTATTCTTCGTTTATATAGAGATATAGCTGCGAGACTGAAGGAACTTAACTTACCTCGCAAAACTTGCACGAGTAACGCACCCAAAGCACACGACTCATCACTAAGACCTGAGTATCAAAGAGTATTAGTTTAGATTCTAATAACTGACAGTAGTCCAACTTATTAGTTGACCTTAGCAGTACGCAACAAATTTGACGTAGGTTTGCTTGCATATGTTCTTGCTCGACTCGTGTAGTCGCTTTCTTTGTTATGGAAACAAAGACCTCTAGACAAAAACCCATGTTTCAAACTATGTAATAATATTAATTTGCATACTGGTCTCCAGGTTACATGCAATATTACTATATTGCCTATTTTATGTATGTGGGCATGCCATGGAACCTTATGGAGCCAATTAAGTTTCGATTAGCAAGTCTATCGTTCAAAGCCTTATGTACCGAACAGAATATATTCCCGGCTCTTAAAGTTAGAGTTCTTTATTTTTTGAAGATGCGCCAGATTCAAATTTCTCCTTTTCTGTAGATTTATCTTATTTCAACGTCTTTGTTCAGCTTGTCGTCGATGTTCTTCCGAGTCACATCAAAGCAATTACAAACAACGTCCGTTGTGCTATTGTTACGCTACTTATAAAAAAAGGAGAAGCATCAAAGCAGGAGATTCAAGGGATAAGGACTACGTTTCGACCCGGTTGTCTCGAACACCGATTCCCATGTAATCAAAATCAGTCTCGTTCTTGTCCTATATTCTGTTGTTCGATCGGGCTTTTTTCTTTGGCCTTTTTCTTGGATCTCTCCGGCTGTGCGCGTCACTGTTTAGTCGTTAGTGTGAATGGACCCGTATTTCGTTTTTCTCGCGTATATTCATCCCAACAGCTAAAAAGCCCCGTTTTGCCCGCCTGCTGCCGTTGGTTTTGGTTTACTCATAGTTCGCGTCGGTCTCAATGTTGATTCCATTGTCCTAGCTCTTCCTCCGGAAGGCAGCCAGCTCTCTGACTCCCGTGTCCGCCTGAAAGCTAGCCGGCTAAACGTCCACATAGGTCGTCTTTCCGCCGCCTGTCTTCCCTGAGCACTGGCCGACCTTCTTCGTTTCCTCTTTTTACCGTAGCACGCTGTTTTCTTTTGTCGTCGTTCGTTCGACTGTCCCTTGATCGACCAGGACTGCTATGTTCCACTGCTTAACCCCGTACCGAAGCTGCTGCTACGCAAAGTGGAGACAAAAAGAACAGAACAAAGCGCGTTTTTTTCTGTTTCGCTGAATCTTCCTTTGATGAACCTGTTGAACAGTTGTGCTATAGCTGTGCTGTAAAAAGTCTGGGAATTGCCGGGCTACTGATGGACCATAGCACTGGCGTATCTGCGTGACAGTGTGCCGAGTTAGAACCCCTTCAAGATACATATAGGACCTGTCGATAAGACAGCCTCTTCGTTTTGTCGCAGGCATCTGAATACGTGCTTAGCATATAGACCGCGATGCTAGCGAGCCTGTCGAACAGGGCTAACGATGGCAGAATACGCAAATGCACGTGTACACAAACATCCCCCCTCACACACAGACATTATATATATATATATATATATATATATATATATTGGATAGCACTGGACTACTTTTATTCTGGATCACGTATATACCTCTACAGAGTACTACTATAGTGACTGTAAAATGTCCTGGCCAATGCCCGGTAGGCTTTCCAAGCTCTTGTAAGAGCTAGACGATGGCAACGATGTCGACGAGCTATCCGGTGCTTTCGTCTCTCGAAGATGCGCCCACTCAAACGGTGACTCAGTTAACCGATGCCAACGCCCGTGGCAACATTAGGACTAAAAAAGTTTGCCTCCCAGCGAGGATAAATCACCAGAAAAGATCTTTTCAGTGCAAAAGCCATGCAGTCTAAAAGGCTAAATGGCTTCATTTGGTTTGTTGCAACCCTGAATGCTTAGATCTCAGAAAGGAGTACAACGCTATACTCCTACGACAAAATAGTAGGTATAAACCGCCCTTAGCGTGACCGGGATGCGCTGTTACAACAACGCGCTGCAAATAGGACATCGGATATTAGGCAAGATTACCAAAAAGGATTTGTAGAATAAGAAGGGCTGGGCCGTTCAAGACAGACCCCAATTATCGCCGCTTAAGCCTAGATCACAATCTGACATTAGTTGCTGCAGAGGGCATAATTCGCTGGGTCAGGTTAATTTAAAGCATTGAAGCTTGCGGTACACTTTCCAGTAGAACTATGGACGTAAAATTAAATACTTACAAAAAATACGGTTCCAATCAAAACAAGAGGTTGAAATATAAATTAATTCATCAAAGTAAATCTGTAATGCCTAAGAAACGCGAGTCTGTTTAACCCGGCTATACAGAGTATGATGACCTTTCTGCTTAAAAATGATATTAAAACTCTAAAAAAAAAACAAGATCGAATAACTATTGCTTAAAGCTGAGTTGCCTTCGCAATGTACTCATTAACCCCATATGCGATGTGTTTTGAGAATCGAACAGAATTTTTCTAACTGAATAGGAGCTGGTTGAAGCACCAGAATTCTGTATGGGAATATAAAGGCGACAGTAGACAGAGGATGTTCGAACAATTGCTAGACACGTACGTCTACTTCTACCAATAAGTCTAACAAGAAACAGCCTCTAGGCCAAGTTCTGAAGTTTCATAAAGGTAGCATTTTCTTCGTGTTTTCTTTTCCCTCATAGATAAGGTAATCCCTCTCCGATCTGCTGAACGCGGAGTACAAAACGACAAAAAGTAAAGCTCTACACTAGTCACATGGCGTCCAGGAATGAGTTGGAAAGACGCGGGGCTGCCTTGCTGGCAGGTAGCTCTTTCGAAAACGGAATCTACTCCACTTCGTCAGGAGAGACAAAGGGACAGTCATCCGAACAGGCAGCAAAGACACGAGCCGGCAGAAAAGATGAGAAGGACGGACAGACCCGCAATGCGACTTTAACGAAGGTGGATGGTGCTATCCCCTACAGGACAGGCTGCGTAGGTAGCTTTTACGTACATGCTGCTGCGGTACGTAGGCACGTACCCGGTAGCAAGTAGTGGCAGCGTAAGGCCGGGTTACAAGAAGGAGAAAAGTTTCCAGAAAGGGCTTCCGGAATAAACCGGCAAACCAAAGGGTTTCTCGTCCTGAATTTTTTTATCCTTTTCACCTCCTTACCCTCAAGCGAAAGTCCTGCAAAAGTAAGGGGGTCTCACAAATATATGTATGCGCTTAGAAGAGATGACGGAGATTATCGAGAAAGATTGAGTCGCAGAAACGAGGGTGATGACAGCGTCTTACGTTGTTGTCGATTGCTCATTTGATGCCGTCAAGCTAACCAAGGTGCCATAATGCTTCTTGCCTCGAGATATCCCTGTCACCACTATTTCGATACCACTAAAGCTCTATTTCTCCCTGTATGGCTGTTTTCATCTCTCTCTCTCTCTCTCTCTCTTTCTGTCCCTTTTTTCTCTCCTTTTTTCTTAAAAGTGTAAGACGGACCAAGTCCGGTACTCAGCGACGCAACGCATCAGATATAGTGGTCGCTTCTTTAACTTTAGGCCTCCCCGATTTACCTTTGCGAAAGGTGAGGACGAAATAAATCTTACGCATCTAGTACATGGTACTAAACAGATGATTTATGAGTGAATGTCCCCCTCGAACCCATCGTTTGTTGTCAATAAGCGAGCGTGCTAATCATTGTGACGAGAATGTATTCAATTACTTGCCCGTTACATAGCCAACGTAATTATACCAAAGTTAAACTTCAGGCACAACTTACTACCCCCTGGGTACTTTTGCCTTTTTGTCCTCGCGCTGTAATCAAACCCATAATACGATAAGCAGTTGGCCTCGCCGAACGAAGCGTTAGGTGGAAAACGTATGTATCTTAGCTTTAACTTCCCTTAGCTTTAAACTTCAAATCGAGTTGAAATTTCATAAAAAAGTATTACGTCTCGATGCGTTCGCAGTAAGTATTCAAGCAGTGTCGCTAGCAGTTCAGGTAAGCCGCTCTTCATTAGGTACTCATTACATTGTGTTTGTCGTCTCGCTATGAGAAAATGTAGTAAGAATACTTGAACGATAAAAGGCCGTCGAATTTACCACTATAGCGCTATATGTTGAATCGAAAAATAAAGGGCCAGTCAGCGCCTTTGCTGCAATTACAGTCAGTGCTGCATAATAGGGGAATGGAAAAAAGCCTCGTGTTGACTAAATATTTACCACTCGATTATAAATTATGGACTGACAGCTAACATAACCTCTACGGCACCGTGTCGTCCTGCACATGGCGATTCGAGCGTAAGACGGACGCCCCTTACCCTCAAACCGTACCACCTTTCTTACCAAATAGGGAAGCATGTTATTACTGTTACGTTCTTTCAGTAGTTGGACCGATCCGGCCGGCCTGTTCGTTTCACTACAGTCAGTTTGTCCATGGGACCACTTGTTAACGGAAAGGGCAACTGCTGACTAAAAGACGAGACGTCATCAGCAATAATCGAGTAAGGACCGAACATTTAATAATAGCGAGCGACGACTTCCTTTGTCGTTTTTGCCGGTTATCAGCGCCAGTTGCCGTTGAGTTCGCAAAAACATGGTACGCAGCTAAGCTGCTACGCTACCGTCGAGCAAAGGCTATTGCTCTGCCTACCGAACACTGTGAGCGTTGAATGCACTGAAAGAGCTCACAAAATGACGTGGCTTCCGTGAGATTTGTCGGCTATACTCCATTTATAAGTGAGCTATAGCGTGACTGTGCGCGTAAGGAACCACACTTAGTCCGTAGCCATGGAGGTTTCACGAAGATAAGGAGTTCTAGTGTGATTTGTCCGGTACTTCATTTTTCACTTGAGCTCCACCGTTGTTTGCCGCTTAGGCCCCAATCACTTCTTGCGATTCCCGTATCGGTTTCAGTGCAGCTCTGCGTACGTGTTGATACAGTGACCTTATATAAATATAAGGTCTTCTGTTGCTATTAGGCGGCACAAAAAGAACTCGCCACCACATGACCAACAGAAAAGTACAGTCGAACAAACAGGCTTTCATGTATTGTTGGCGTACCACTGGTAGTCTCTTATGGCTTTTTAAATTACACTCCTGCCTCGCAATTTTGTGTAGCTAATTGATAATGTAGCCTCTTTTGTTTTTTACTCAAATGAATTATGCGTATGAGACTGCATTATAGCGTGAAATGAAAGTAACAGCTCAACGTGCCCAAGTGTCGACCCTCGCACGCTTACGCACGGCGAGATTATCACGCGCGCACTATTTTAAAGCGTCCTTTTCCATTTTTCGTCCAGTCCACGAGAGATCCACAGCCGCGCCTTTGGTTGGTAAAGAAGTCATTGCACGAACTGACCAAATAGCCTTGCATTCAAACGTTCATTATCAGCGTTGCGCCTCAGCTGTATCATGATGAAGTCAGTTGCAGGACTCCGGATGCTATAACGACATAAAATTTTCAAGCTGCACTTTGACAGTCCGAACGAACTAGCAGGGCCACTAACTACTACTATTACGATCAGCTTCTATTACAACGAGTGTCCAACCAGCCCCGCTGTCTGTGAATAAACCGTCATTTGCATTTACGTGAACATGTTATAAGGGCATAGTATACTATCTACTACAGTTTTTAAGCTCGCGTAATTTTTACGTTTGCCGCCTATTTCTCTGCTGCGCTAGCTACCGAGCTTGCCTATATTGGCCGATTGCCAAACGTCTATAAGCAGAAGCGTTAAGTATACATCTTATACATAGATATGTAGGTACAATAGGGGATGAACGAAAATGCTAACCTATCGTCATCTGTCTGTAACTGTCTACGACATGAACTACACTTTTCACATTGCTCAATGGACCCGCACGGACGCATGCATGTATAAAGGTCTGTGGATACGATGCGAAAGAATATTGAAACAGAAGGAATTGAGGGTTTTAGATCGAAAATGACCACAACCAGGTAGCAGTACTCGTATAGCGGATCCAAAATGCCGATTTTGGCGGGTCAGTTGGCCGAACCTAAGGGATCGCTATGTTTCTTATTGCCTTAACAGCTGTATGCTTTTACTTTTACTATCATTAACGAGATATAAATAGCACAGGCATTTGAAGCACCTTGTATGTGTTGCGGGTACAACAAGGCTGATCTTTTCATAGCATACAGTATCCTATCCCTTCGACACTTCGAAGAACGAATAACTCACTCTGCTTTAAATCGATGCTGCTATTGTCCATCTCTTCACATAATTGCCCCTAAAGCTCGAGTATAATGTCCGCGTGAAGTTACCTTGTTACGAGAAAATTATGTATGTGGTAAAATTTTTCAAATCGAGAGAAACACGCGGAGTGGAAATATAACAGGTAGGGGTAATGCTACCGACGCTGCCGTAATTGCTCGGGGCGAGCCAACTGGCCGAACTACGGAATTGATTCACCATCTGTTCGTTGCAATAACCAACGAAGCAGTAAACAGTGAATCGCCAGACGTCTGACCATTAAATATACTTGTGAGGCATCTGCAGATCCATTCAGTGTCTGCTTTCTGGCTACTTAACATAGCAAGCTACGGTCATATAATCACCATAAACATACGCCTCGGTATCCGTCGCAACTTTGCTATAGAAACATTCTATAGTTTCATTGACCAGGCTGATTTTGCCACAGTTCCGCGCTCTGCTATCCCACAAAGGGAACGCGTCCTATTTTTGTGAAAGTAAAAACTTTTGGTTATCGGTATCCACTGCCAGATGTCTTTTCCATTTAAAAGCGCGCAGTGCATACTAGAATTAATATTACGATACATAAAAACATGTAAATTTATGAAAATAACAAATGAACTTAAAATGGTCGTTAGGTCGAACAACCGTAATTATCAGTTATGAATTTATTTGTTGATGTGAACTCGTTTGCGGTCCAGTGATTTCTTTTCGACTACTGCTATATGTAGCATTCTTCTAGTCTCTGTATGTGTATATATATATATATATATATATATATATATATATTGTAAATTCGTCAAGGCAGTCTGCGCTGTAGAGAGAGCTGTCCAACGAAGACTTTATGTGGTGTGTCACGACCGTATGTAGGTCGTAGTCAGTGGATAAAGACAGGAGGTAGAACGGATAAACTAAAGAAAAATCCAGGACACAATGAGGAGAGTAGGGTTTTGTGATGTCGACCGCACGCTCCTTCCGTGGTGAGGATTAGCGAGAGACGAGGTACGCCATGTCGAGCAAAGAGCGTACCTCCCTGTCTTCAACGAGTATTCAAAGAACTGACAACGACCAGTGCCAACCTCTACGAGTCGAGCGGAGGTCTTTTGTTTTGTCGATGCAAGGCTCTCTGGCGGAGCGCCCTAACCATCGTACTAGCCGGCCTACATAGGCCTGCAAACCAAGCGTGCGCCTAGCGGTTGCGGGTGTCAGGAGTCGGTCACACTCGATCATAACAACCCGCCCACTCTTTGTCCGGGCACAGCGTGTGTCTAGCTCGCAGAGATGAACTCGTCGAAAGCACGCACAGCCAATCACTAACGACAACGCCATTAGCGACGATGGAGTATGTGTGTATTCAATATGTGTACTCGCTGAGCTTTCATTTTGACACCACGCAAATGATCAAAAGGAAGAAGGAGGAAAGGAGAAACTACAGAGGAAGCTTTCGAATGGATCTAGTCTTGACTAGGCACTGTGAACGGTGAACGGACGCCGACGAGGAGACTGGCACACACAAGGTATAAAGCACGAGCCTCTGACCGACCGAGAGACTCACAATCTAGCGAGTCCAGAGAGGGAACCGGATAGGAACAGCGCGAGTATAAAAAAAAAATAAAGAAAACCTTCTAACAACGACTGAGTCGCCGCGTAATGAATATGTGATTGGCTGTACCACTAGAAACTTGAGATGACGACCAATTAAGCCTAGGGCATCGAAAGACGGAGATTTATGTTGTTTTCTGATAATATTTGGTGGCTCTCATGGCCACCTCTGTGATCTCCGTGCAGAAAAACTAGTTTACGGAATCTTACTGCTATAAGTCACTGGGAGAGCATGTCTGGCTGATTGCACGATGTACAAGTTCTGTACATATCTGGAAGAATCTTGGCCAGTGTGCGTATCACAATAAATAGGTATAGGAAGGCAGAATATATATACAGAGAAGTATCGTACAACCGGTGCCACTATTCGTATCGTCCAGAACGTTCGTAAAGAGTTGCACACTATATTAGGTTGAAAAACATCCTTATATTGATTGTAAGCCTTGAACTCTTTTTGTGCCACCTTGTAGGAATCTGAAGCGGACACGTGCGTTACAGAAGGTCTAGAGATGACGCAGCACAAGATGACGGTCATCGAATCTCCACAGAGTCCACCACCTCGTAGCCCTTCGTCGGACAAGGACGTGAGGACCCGCGGAGGAAATGCTAGTCTCGTCAGCACATACGTGGCCAGCCGAAGACTCAAACGTAAGCTGAAGGCCGCAGCCAAGAGCCTCGAGCTAAAGGAGGCACTTACGAAGCAGCTGCAGGGCCATATCGCCAAGAGCCTCATCAGCGGTATTGCCAATCGACTCGAGCAGCAAATTGTCCAAAGTCTCGTCACCAATTTAAGTGCTAGCACGGCGGCAAACTCGCAGTTCGGCGTTCAACAGAGTGTCCTAGCTGCACAACCTTCAGCATCCGAGGTAAACAAAGTTAGGCTGGCGACGTTAGGTACTATAAGCCAACTGACAAATCGATAGACTGAAGGCCAACATTGAGAGAGCTCTCGTTGTTCATAGAAAGCTAAGATATAGTGTGTTAGCAAAAGGCAAGTAAAAATCAGCCAAGGCTACCAGAAAGAAGAAGGGGGGGGGGGGGGTCAGTCAGCATGATCAACGATGGACTCGTTAAAGCGACGGACAGGCGGAAGAGGAGCAAAAGAGATCCAAGAACCCAAAGAGCAACGAAGACCCAGCTGGAGCGGGGTAAGGATGCAATGGGGAAATCCTGTGAGATGGGGCTTCTCCTCTGCGGTTGCAGCTATCGAAAGTTGCAGTCCTGATCCCTCGAACCATGGCTTGCTGTACCGGCCCTGAGAAAGCGTCAGCTTGAAGCTCTCTCAACACTGCCGCAGTTGACCTCACTTTTATCTTACCCTTTTCTAATCTGCGTGTACTTCGTCTTTGCCTTCAGGTGGCGTGCAATATGTACCAGGTTCCAGGAAACGTCCAGCAGCCAAATCCAATCGGTGGGTTTACGCTTATACATCTAACAACTTTAGTGGCAGCCTACAAAATATAGTATCTAATAGGCAAGATCACAATTCACGACGTCGCACACACAGAGACATATTATGCGCAATTTCCGCCGCAGCATCCATTGTGAGCTGCCGTTTCATACATGCCACGATGTGATTACAATACAGATATTGATAAACCAGCGAGATCACATGACACAAGCAACCTTTCAGCACTGAAGCTTAACGAAAGCAAACGACCTTTTAGGTACAGGCAGGCTGGGCATGACCGGGGGTCCATCTGTCCAGAACGTTCGGGGCGTACCTGCTGGGCCTGGCCAACTGCTCGTAAACAATCTGTTGGGCCAGCTGATAGGTTCTACGCAGCCCACGCCACCAGTCAGCCTTGGCGGTATGCCTACATGTGGTGTACCAGTAGCGCCTCAGCCTCACCATTATCGACCCAGCAGTACAATGTCATCGCAGCAAAATGGTTTGTATGCATGGAATCCTTACCTTCTTATCCATCATGAGTTACTCAACAATTGCACGTAAGATTTTCATGACACTGCAATAACAAAATGTGAATGAAGGAAGCTAATTTTTTTATAATATAAAAAAAAATTATTATAATGCCATTCCGTTTCCGTTTTGCCAACCAGTGCTGTTATTTTTATTATTATCATCTTTATTACTATTACTGCTGTCTCCTATTCAGTCATAATAAAATACTATTGCTTTAATCGAGTTATACCGCTCGAAAGGCCGCCCTTAGCCTAGGTTTCGTCACATCTCGGTAAATAAAAGTCTAGCCGTAGCAGCTATCGCTGATGACTCTCGTTATCGAGAACTATTGGGAGTACCAAGCCAATGCCTTCTCTTTATAAATAAAGGCTCTAGTTTCACGTTAGATTGTCTGTGCCCAGATTTATGACACCGTAGGATGCTACTGCCACCCGTAGCAACTAACGTTGTAGCAGCGGCAGCCACAGGCGCGGACAATAACAACGAGTTGCATCTTGAGTGCACGCCATACTGAGTGAACTCCGCGTGACGGTCGTGCAGTGGCATTTCCACTATTACGATCACTACGACCCATACCCAATCGAATCTAAGCATAGGTTTCAGTAAGCCATGGCGCACTTGAGGGCACTAGAGCGTTGCAGTTCTCTTTTCTAGAAAAGAGAAGAGACCAAAAGCTAGTAGCCAGCACATCTGTCATTGGTAGTAGTTACTTGTGCTTTACCAGTGAAGGCGATGCTACCGCTCGTTTGTTGCTACCTCTCGTATAATACTGTTGAATGAAAGGCTTCAAGCTTTATGTCCGGGACTACCTTTAGGCATTACATGAGACGATTGGTTGCTCTTTAAGGCTCTTTCTTTTACCGTCAGTGAGATTACTGCCGTAGATAGTACGGTTCGCTGCTACCGTCGTTACACAGTTGGTACATTTCGACTTTCCATCGTTGTATTGCCGCTTACTTGCTTTCCACACCTTCTCTACTTTTCGCTGTGGCAGATTCCTTGTCGCTACCATCAAAATACCAACAGCAGATCCCGCCTGCACTCGCCCACCATCTCGCATCGCTCAACAACCCGGCCGGCAAACAGATTGAAGGACCTGAAGGCTCCAACCTGTTCATCTACCATCTACCACAGGTAGGTAATGACTAAGAGCAAAAACATCATTGACACTCACGTATATTATATATACTCACTTTCGTAGACATGCCGGAATCTAGCCAGCGACCAGCCTTTACTGTGAAGATGGCAACATCAGCGTACCGACGCAGCAAAACCTTGCCGTTTTGTTGTTGCCATGCGATCACAACTCAGTTAAGGGTTCGTCGAAATTTTATAGCATTGTCGCTGTTACGTTCCGCGTTGCATGTAGCAGTCGAGACAAGAGCGTCGTTTGCTATGGACGGGCCAAAGTAAAAAATGGGCGATGCTAACAACGTTGGCCACAAACCCATCCACACATATGTCCACGTAGAGATATACACAGACAAAGAGTGACACAATTCAATTTTTAGAAACTTTCACCAACTTGCGTTATCGGTTGCCACGGGTCGTGCCTCTGTGCCGCCTACTCTTTTTCTGGGACTTTATTTATCGTATGTAAGCGTTAAGTGCGTATTCTCGATTGTATCTTTTTGTAGCAGTAAGACGTATTTCTGGACCACCGCCTAATTTTAAAGAGTTAAGTTAAGAGGCGACTCTTACAAGTAACCGTTAGCTCGATGTCACAGTTAGACGTTCCACAATAATAAAGGCTAATTAATAGGTGTCCATCTTTTAGTTGTCTCTGGCGAACGCATATTCGGCTGATATTACTGATATTAAGGTTATTTCATTCGGGTCGGGCATTTGTTGTCTAATACAAGCCTATATCAATACAATAATTTGTGATAAATAGATGAAACCCCGGGCTGTTAGCCTCTATCACTGGGGTGCACGCGCATCTATCCCTTACGCAGGTTACGATTGTGGTTACCAAGTTTACGCACAAGCCACTACCAGAGCCGTTTTCGTATGGATTTGATCGCAATTAGCCCACAACTTTAATGGGGAGAAATCCTACATGCTAGTTTTGTCACAAGATAGGGTCATCTTTAAGGCAGGAATGAAGTTGGCCGAAACCAGTAGTACGGCAATGCCCCATATACAGAACGTGAAAGTTAACACGAATTTGCAATCGCCCAGATGCGTGTCAGTCCTATCGGTCTATCGAACGGCCGAAAAGTTGTAGTTAACGCATGAAGGCATTAGAGCGATTTTGCAGACCCTAGATAATCTGTGAGGTTGCGTCCTGTGACACCTCAAATCGCGCCAAGAGATGTGGCATTGTAGTGCAATAACCTCGGCAGTGAATAGTAAATAGCGATATAATGGCTGGAACAGTTAACCATAGAAGATCAGAGAATATCTTTCGTTCCCGCTTTAAACAGTGTAGCAGTTAGTATGATCAGCCTAGCCTAGCATCTGACCATGCCATGAATAGTAAAAGCTGATACTAAACAGCTGTATTCTATCCTAACGTATTGATCGATCATTCAAATACTGGTCACTCGCGGTAAACATACAACCATATCTAATCTAACAAACACAATATGGCCCTCATGTGGTCATCATTCTACAATTATGCATATGCATCTGTGTTTGTTATCATGTTGATGTTTACAGGACTTCTCTGATAGCGACATGGTGCAGCTGTTCATGCCGTTCGGCGAGGTGATCTCAGCTAAGGTGTTTATTGATAAACACACACAACTCTCCAAGTGTTTCGGCTTCGTATCGTATTCGAACGCTATTAACGCACAGGCGGCTATCAAAGCATTAAACGGGTTCCAGATCGGCGCCAAGCGACTCAAGGTGCAGCTTAAACGATCAAAACGACCTGATCAGCAACGTTACTGAGACAAGAATCAATCAGACAGAGCTAAGAAAACAACATATATAACGGTTGTTTTTTTTTCATACAATTCTCTGCATTGACATTGTCATAATACATCGATCGTCGGATTTCTCCACGGGTATGAGTACCAGATCAGTGTAGCAGATTTTACTGACAGATGTTACTGGAAGTTTTTTCCAAAATGATGCTATAACGTTAAACGTCAGAAAAACAATAACGGTTACTATTAATAGTTGCAAAACTTGTTTTTTTTTTCATAACAATTCGTACAACTTCCAAAGGGATAATGGCTTAATTTCTATAGTAGTCAATAATGATCATGACGATGATGATTCTAGCCATAATAATGAGACAGGAGTGATGTTATGATAACGATCATGATATTCTACGGATTCATGAAATGTACACTTGTATAGCGTATTCGGTGCTGTTGTGAAAGATTGTCGAGGTGTACATTAAACTATTGCACATATATTGCTCTGAATGGTCGTCGTTCAGCAGCTACACGCTAGGCCATTGCCTTGTGCAGCTTCACTTGGTCGTCGGTTTGATGGCTGACCTTTGATCCTAGCCGTGTTAAAGGTAGGCCTCCTAGGCTCGTCTTAACACACACAACGCCGTATCTACCAAGGAGGATACCAACAAGTTCTGAAAATGTGGGAGCAATGAGCAAGACAGCGTACTTAGACAACCCTTTGCGGTTTCCAAGGTCTACAACCTCGCACAGAAAGACGGGTGCCCTCAGAGATCGACAAACGAGAAGAAAGGAAGCAGCGAGAGGAAGGAACTGACGGCGATTTACATGACGAAAGGCGAGTTCGTATGGCGTAACAATCTTGCCGTGTACACGAGGGGTCATTGGGATTCGTTTACAAGAGTAGTAGCGTCAGGACAAATGAATATCCTAAAAGCCAGAAAAGCAAACTACCGACCCCTACATACATAAGAACAAGTACTACTTCCAGAACTACGGTCGGCCGCTGCCGCGGCCGCCTGTTGTTGTTGTTGTTATTACGGCTGCTGTTGCCCTGATTAACGATGTACGAAACACCGAACAACAACAACAACAACAACAACAACAACAACAACAACAAGTGATTAATGTATTAATAAATGTCTATCCTGTATGCGTATTTTTCCAGCCAATGCGTTTTCACTAAATGTCGTTTTATTCAGCTCCGCCAGAGAGCGTTGTTTGCTTTCCATTTGCTTCCAGTAGCTGCAACTGATCGATCCCCAACTAGTCAGCATTCGATTACAAATCATATGGAGCCTTTTATCGCTCAAAATGAAAGAGGTTTGTATACGTTCGTGCACAATTACTCAATGAAGAAATCAGCAGTGGTTTTTCGTCTAGTTATGAGCGTCATTCGGTAGAGTAGAGAGAAAAAGTTAACACGATCCCTTGCGAATCGATGACTGAAGTCTATGGAGGTCAGGCTATAGTCAGATGGTCAAACCTCTACGTGTCTAAGAGTGCTAGCCGTAAGTTATCGGCTATAAAGAAGTAAAAAATAGAACGCTTACAGGAGCCCTCGTAAATTGCCCGCGACAGTGGTAAAGCAGAACTTCGCAACCTAGATAAAATAATATTATCATGATATTTGGTTAATATCTGACAGTATAATTACCTAGAAAAACCAAAGATTTCAATTGCAAAAAAGTGCAACTAACAAAAAAAAGTTCCTGTGCACTCTGTTTTTATTAAATTTACCTATTGTTATTGCTTCATGTTGGCAAAGTAAGATTCGGACGAATAAGATGTTGTAATACGGCATTTGTTTTTTCTCTTTCGGTAACACAGAATTATACTCCTTTGTCAAGCCTTTAGAAGTCGAACGGCCTATCTAGCAAATTGTCTAAGTAGAGGCGAAACCTTTAAACCCATGCGTTTACATAATATTGTTAAACATGGACACAGCATCGCCTGTTCGTATTATCTAACTAGATTAGAACAGCATACGTTGAAGGTCTGCCCTATTTATCATGTACGTTCTACATAAAATAAAGATAACAAAGATCAATAACGGTGCAAGTTTGAAAAAGTCAAATGACTATAGCGTCTTAAGTTGGTTAGTGGCCTGATTAATACCCAGAACTAGCCATCCAGCGTGTAAAAGTATAATAACATATAATTTACTCCAAAGTACACAAGCCTTTGCAGCAATGACTTAACACATCACACAGTAACAACTAACAATGACTAACATTTCACTTTTTAAGAAAAGCGTAGCGGATGCAAGGAGAAAATTTTTAGACGAAGAAGTCGGGTAGAACCGCGTAATTCTAGGGGCTAATTTAAGCCTAGAGTCGGCCTGTTTGCGGAAGGGGTACCGGGGCGGGCCAGCAAGTTTGGCTACTCTATACAAACATAATAACAACATGCTGTACGCGCACGAAGCGTCTGCCTTTGGTCGTCGTTCATATGTTTGTCTGTCCTCTTGCGGAAAACGAGTGAAAGTCTGTTTGCATTCATGTAAACGCGCTAATACAAATCCTTGAAGTCGAGTCCTCTAGCGAGCGAAGCGTGTCCAGGCATCTTGTTAGCCACGGCCGGTTGGGCTAAATCGCCCACTCATATTCGACGTGTGTATGCTCATTAGGAGGGTTAGAAGCACTTGAAAATCCCCTTAACTACGAGAAATGCTGCCATTTTCAAGCTGACCAAGACAGACCAGGCCATTTCGTGCTACCACGCAATGGCACATTACGCACGGCAGCTGCAAATAGTTATCATAGCTAATCTCTGTTTTACTACGGCCATTTGTCACACTTTGTTGCACGTTTCTCATTGAGTTTTGAAAGGCAACCTCGAATTGCATCGACTAGCCGTGCCCGATCATCATTAATCAATAGCTTCAACAAAATTTGTTTATTGTTAGGTTGCATCGTAACAGGCCAATCTTCTCCAGATGCCAAGGCCAACGATTAGCTAAATAAAAGGACACTTGCGATTCGAATATCGGTAACATGTTTCGTAACTAGGTTCGTCATTGATTGATGCGCTGTGCATGCATAAGCCTTCATTAGATAGACACATCTGTTGCAGCTATTAGGTACAATTGATCTGAATAATACGGCAAGATCGAACTAGCAGAGATAGAACAAAGATCGTCTTTCTTTCGTCTTAACACCTAGACCATTGTGATGACTAGTAGTAGAATATTTCGAGGATCAACTTAAAATTTATCTAGATCACGTATAATAAATCTTTCAAATTCCCCCATAACGTTCACAGACTTCAACCGAACACGATCGGATCAGCCTATCGTCGTCTTCGTAGTAGTCGGCCTTCCATTTGTAATTTATTCTTTCTTTATTACAACTTAACTTAAGTGCAAAAGTCGTTTGATTTTTTAGGGATTTTTTAAGGATTTTATTCGTGGCATTATATTTAAGTAGAAGGAGCAAAGGTAAAAACCAATTTAATTTGTGATCAACGTATACAGCCAACGTTCATTCTGTTTCATACCGTCTTTGCGCTTGTGGATTTGATACGAGTCTTTTTCGTAGTTGACTTCCCATTAATTTCATATATTGACCATAAACTATTATAACATAATTAGGTTGTGAATAGCTCAGCTGTCCTGAAAGGTCCTGTGTCTGTAAAGCATTCAATGTAATATCGCATGGTAGCGAGGGCGGCATCTTTGGAGACCTGTTCGTGCCCAGTGCGACCGTCCAAGCTACTACTGATCGTGCTTTGTCGGAATGATCTGTATCAATACCACTAAAATTCTGTGTCTCTTTGCCTTCTCATCCAAATCGCCGTTGTAAAGCAGCTCGATGTTTCGTGGGTCGCCAAAGTGTCATCCTAGGAAAAGCTGCGCGTGAGCTGGAATTGGTCGAATAAACACGTTTTCTTATTAAAAAAGTTAGAACCTTTTTCCTTTATGTTTTAGCGATTCTTTTTTTACTAACCGATGAAAACGTATGTATAAGAAAAAAAACTTCAATCGGTACAACAGCAGCAGCAGCAGCAGCGTGGTGGCCAGTTTCTAATGCAGGTATTGTCCCTGGACATAGACAGAAATAAGGCCATTCATGTTTTGGATTCACTGACATACTGAGAGGATCCGATAAATTCAATCATAGTCTTCTCCGCTTTCACAAATCTGTATGACTGGTCACCTTGGGGCATTGGTCAGCTAAGTGTGTTTCTACTATTAGTGTACGTTGTCGACGCCGTTTATGCAATTTCAGCCACGGTATCAACGTTAAAGATCTCATTCTAAAACCCAAAGATGGTCTGCCATTTTGCACACCAGTGAGCAATTCTAAGACGCTTCGTGCTCTTTCTCCACGTATATACATATTTATGTGTGTGTGCCATCAAATTGAAGACCTTTTGTTACGCTTTACTTATAGGACCGTATCAAAACTAAAATATATATATATCGAAACTGATTTTTCACCTTCACTAGACGTGTCGCTCCTATCGATCAGGCTTATTCAATGTAACCACAATTACTATTATGATTCTGGGACTTCAACCGCTTGTTAGTTATTTTCGAAACGATCGTTCGAAACGGTGGAGCCGTATTGGTAGGTATACACTCGTTAAGGTATAACTCAAATACGGTCCAATCAAAAAAAAAGCTTCAGCAGAATTAAATTCTAGACTGACAGCAGGTCAAAGATGCCAAACATTGCAAAAACCTAGAACGGCCAAAGGCGTAAAACGTCTAACAGAAACTAATTATTGGAGGCTATTTGTACGAGCCAAAAAACGGCCGTTAATTTCTGTAAGCACTTTTAAGGCATTTTAGGCCCTCTTAAGAGACCTATAAGGGTTTGTTTCATAAAAAAGATGTCGGAAAGCCGCACGACAACCGTCAACCGTCAGTTCTGAAAAAACAAGATGGCGACAGGGACTGGTAAAGCGCAAAGAGACTGAATAATAGATTTCTTATTTCTGTTTAAAGTACGAAACATACACATCATTTTTTACTATCGTGACAAGTTTGTTGCCCTGTTCTAGAAAAAACAGGCTTTTGTCTAGTACCAAAAATGCCGGATGAGCCAATGCGTGACATAATATATACATATTCATATAGTTATGATAATGTGTCTGTCTGTTGATATAGCGATACGGAGAACAGCTGCAAAAATTTCGCTTAAATTTTATATGTCTTGGTAGATAATAGTGCTACTGTGCCTACTACATGTACCGTTGTAGTATCATTTTAGAACTGCTGGCGCAGCGATCAAGAGCGTGTTTCGTGGTCGTGAACCCGACCCTCTATTGCTCTGTCGCTGCTTAGTTCTGCTTTAGGCGGTCTAAATATTTTGCGGCCCGATCTTGGCCGACTGGTGAAAGTGGTCGACCAAACCCAAACCGATGCCAGGACACTTTTACCGTCATCGTAGACGCTTCGACGTAGCAGCAGCACCATAGTTCTGCATCCGCAGCTGCTGCTGCTGCTGTCGTGTGAAAAATCAGCTTAGCCCAAAAGGATGACTCAAGCCGACCCAGAGTCACGTTTAAACAAGAGCCATCTTTCCACTGTCAAAAAAAGTTGTCCATTTGCTTTTCTCTCATAGCACCTATTCCGTCTAAGGTTGAACTCTAACTGTAGCTTGCTAGTAGTCTATATCTGAGAAAGACAAGGCCAGCAAAGAGATAAACAAATATCTTTGAAGTCTTATCAATAAACAGAAGAATCACTGCGCTTATTTCATCGTTGGAACCGCGTAATTAAGTCACATGATCGTCCTAATTAAAGAATCTTCCGTGTCATCCATTTGTTGATACTTACTCCTGATATTTTCGCTCTGGCTAAATAATTTTAACCTGGTTTATCTAACCGATTCACACTGCACTGTGTATGAGTATGGGTAGAATGCGCTACCACTTATCGAACGCACGCCTTCACTGCTTACGGCTTGTCCGTATAAATCTTGTGAAAGTTGCCAGGCTAATGAATGTCGACACATTTGTTCAATACGAATATGATCCGTATCCGAGGTTGTATTGAACGCCGGAGGCGGCTACCAGAACTGAAGCAGCAGGTTTAGGTCTGACTCTCTACGATGTCTGCCGGACCCCTTTCTAACCGGCCGAAGGGTGGAAGTGTCGCTACCTGTTTCATTTATTCGGGGTCCAGAAACGAGACAAGCGGCAGTTCCTCACGCCTACATTGTGTGTAAACCCGGCGACCTAAACAAAATTTGAGGCATCAACTGCCTCGTTGCTACATAATTTTCATTCTCGTCACATGCAAATATTTAGCTCTAATATAAGTTAAGGGTACAATGGCTTCTATGCAGCACAAGGTTTGTCCACAGGAGTATTAAACTGTCTAAAAAAAAAAACGCACTTAGGTAGAACGAATGTATATGTCGGTTCGTTTGATTTGTAGCGTATATAAACACAAAGGTCTATCTGGAATTGTCGTCCGTTAATTGCACGTTTACTTAAGGGCTGACGAATGACTAATAATAATATATAGACAATTTTTTATTCTACGTTTTCTACCATATCAAACGCTTGTACCTTTTAGTTTCGTTTCTTACGAATCTGATAATTCCCATCAGGATCTGCAAAGTGACAGGAGTGATCAGAGAGCAGATGGCATAGTGAAGATGAAATGGCAATTGTGATATTTTAAAGTTCGTCTGAAAATCATTATTGTTTATGGGTGTCCTTCAACGTGCCAGTGTATTCCCTTCATGTACTTTAAGGGTGCTCACCCTTCTGCGCCGGTCTGCTTGAGTGCTGTGGTACCCTATACGTGGGGACCAGATTCGTGATATCAGAGCAGAATAGAAAACGCAATATAATCTTTTAGAAACTTCTGAATATCAAGTGCCAGACATCCGCGCTTCTGTCGTATGTCAACATCGTAAGATGACAAAGTTTACCTCTTGAGTTTTACGTCTGGAACCGCGTTAAGGATCGCACTGAACGGCACTACAACTAATACTACTTCCACTAAAATAGCCAAAGCTCCACCTACCTCGTAAACATTACCATATATATATATATATGTATATATAATAGATGATTGATAGAGTTATATCATATAGTTTAGACATAGTCGTGGAGACAAATCAGAATAAATTCTCCTATGTATATACATATATAACGTAGTGTAGTATGAGTGTTCGATCGAGTCCAAATAATCGATTGCCAGTCGGGATACCATCCTCATACATATACGACGTACAGTTACGATAGACAATACAAATTTCTACATAATATCTTCGGATATTCAAGACATTTAAGACAACCTAGTTATTAAGCTTCGGGGTAGGCGAAACCATTTTGTTCATCTACGCTGCTTTCAATACGCCGATGATGGAGACATAAAGCGGTACCTAAACCGAAATCACATACAAGACTCGTCCATCCACGCCTTCTATGCTAGAGAAGTGCGTGATTGGAGTTTAATAACTCGGAACATGACGACTAGTTTATACAATATGTCACATCGATAAAGTTGAGTTTTCTGTTGATGTTCTGATAGAGGAGCAAACGCGGCGGCTACCCACAGTCAAAAAGAAAGAAAAAGGCCCTGCGTTAGCGAACGTAATCAACTGAGTAATCAGTTTCTGCTCGTTATAATTCTGAAACTTGGATCGTATGAGAGGCACATTAAAATCCTCGTGTGTATATATATATGTACATTGACTGTCACCATAGTACTCGTGAATCCACTATAACAAGCATGGAAACATTTAAAAGTAATTATTCGAGTTCTAGCCTATATGGAAATACAACTCCCGCATTAAAAAAAAAACTTGTCGTCCTTCAGTACTGAGCACATGTCTCTTAGTATCTGACGCCGTTGAGGTCTATTAATCTTTGCCTCAGCTCCGCTGGTATGAAAGGAACCTACACGTTTTTAAAGAGTCGTATCGTATCATATTTTCAAACCCTTGCCCACACCTAAATCACGGTACGACGGCATGTGCTAACAATAAGCATACTGAGGACAATATATATAGATATAGGTGATTAGGATTGTGGTCTGGGTTCGAATCCAGGCACAGGCACACTTCGTTTTGTGCTGGGACCCAGCCGTTGGATGGAACGCCTGACCGCGTCAAACCGAACGCAAAGCTCGAAATACAGGAGATTGTTTAGCTACCACAGACTCGTTATAGGATCAGTGGCCAGATATCTGAACGAGCTTCTCAAGGACAATCAACAATTTAACAACAAAATGTCTCAACAACAGCATTTACTCGTCATTTATTCTCAAGTTCACTCACAGAGACCAACAACAGAAAACTAGCCCCCAATATCTAAAGGAAAACATCGATACGAATTGGTCTGAAGCTTTCATGTTGTTCATCTACGGCAACAGAGTCTACTTTTGTTTTCGCATAAAAGCAACAAAGTGCAGTACCTCTTCGAGTGCATATCAAAGAAGGTTATAAACACCTCACTGCCAGCGAAAACGGAATTCGTGTATGTTTAGCCCTAATAAAGGGCGAATGCCTCGAGTTCTCTGAAATAATCTTGATGGCTTTGAGAAGTATTAAACCGTAAAATGGAAAAGTATCTTCTATAGCATGCTCCCGCGAAGCATGAATGTTGCTTTTTTGAAATTCTACTGAATCATATGCGGTGGCCGTGCATCGAGATTAATCGAAGGTCCTTTCAACATATAGGAACAAAACACATGTTTGTCATAATACAGCTCTAGTTTCTGATACACGGAAGTCGTATATGTACGTGTATATACGGCTATTGTAAATATAGTTGGCTATTTCATTTCCTTCAGTAGCATGAAGAATAAATAATAAATGGTAGAATACGATCGGCATGCAGTATTCTGGTCCGGCTCAGCTAGTAACGCGATTACATCTTCACCTGGGTTTACGATTCTCAAACATTATGTTGAATAAGGTACAATTATATTTATTCATATATACACGTCTACCAGGCACAGTGCCTCAACCGATAGCGGTAGCCTTTTTGTGAATCCCGACAACGAGGTGCTTTCTTCAGAATGTGCTTATCACCATTGGGATGAATTTAGCTGGATTCGTTTGATTTGTTAAAAACATGCAACAACCAAACACGCAATGAAAGGACGGATTTTGCTTCTCGCAACACGTTGACACGCAGGACAGATAATTGAGCATGAACCTAAGTGAAAAAGCTTATCTTCTATCTTCTTGAATGGAATTACGGGCTTCTGGGGTTTTCTCCATTTAAGCGTTAATGGTGTCTATGCAGGTTCCGTCACCTACTGCTTAGAAAAAGAGATCGAGTTGTGAAGAGCAAGTATAATATGACTATCCGATCCAAGATTAGAAAATCTTTTGGTTCTGATTACTCAACTATAACGGTAACCGTAGCTAGTTACTCGCAAGCTGTTAATGCTTGACTGATGTGTCAGAGACGGCAAACACTGCTCGTGTTTACTCCTGTGCAAAGATTTCCCAAGTTAAATTCCTCGTGTTCCCTGCATATCTTTCCTATTATCAATAAAGTAAAAAAAACAAACAAAGGCTGTGATATTATCATTCTATTTCAATGTAAGTTCAATTAAAATATAGCTTTACTATGTCTCAAGAAGGGGTTACAACGATAGGTGCATGATACTTGTGACACGGCTACAATTTAATTACCTCTAATGCTTAGATGGATGATATGAAACTGCATTATTAAAAACACGTTTATTAAAAAAAAAAAAAAAAAAACGTTTTTTCGTATACTCAGTTCGGCATTTGTTAGGGATAAACACGACTCATGTTCGAGTAACCGTTTCGAATTCCGATTTCGCAAATTTTTGGGGTAACAGTAAAAAATGTTGCTAAAATTTGCCCTTTGGATTTGTTCGAGCACGCATACACATAACCGCTATAAAGCAGCGGCAATAGATACTTTTAGACGGCGCAACGTAAACGACCCGTTCACGGAACAGAGGAATTAGTGTTTTTAAGTGGGATAGTAACACAATAACCTCCATAGAATAACTGGATACCGTATGAGCGAAAATAAAAATTAGAATCTCTTTTAAAAACAAAAATCAATATTAACAGGATTATTGTCGACATAACTGGTCGCGTCTTGCATTTGTTACTTAGGTTTCTTGCCATAGCGCCAACAAGATATGTAATATTGTCAATTTATATATATGTATATATAATTATACAATAATTATAATATTGGTTGTTAATTTATGTTGCGAAATCTAGCAATAGGCATACAAAATGCTGCCTAATGAAGTGGTAAGGTTACAGTTCTGAAGCAGTCGAAATATTAGGAGCGCTGAACTATATATAGTTCAGCAAGAGCTTAAAACGGGCTGGAGGTCTGAAGAGGACCAATCATAGTACCTTATCAGGACGACCTGATACAATTAATATGTCCTTCTTGAAAATAGTTTTTAATTTTTGTGTTGAAAATTCAGTTGTATCAGCATTTTTTTTTTTAGTTGTTTTCGTCGACAACTTACAGGCAGGTTCGAAACCCGAATTTGCTCCAATTCCGCATCTGAAAATTGTAACCAATAGAAAGCAAATACGTTGTCTTCAAGACACTGCAAGGAGTCGAGCATATGGATAACGGACGAATATCGGTGCGATTTTTGATGAGTGAATCCTTTTCTTCACTGTTCGAAATAGTTCTTCATCGATCGCACTACAGGCATCGATTCTTCATATAAGGCTTGGCGCAATTTCGGACCAGAGGCTCTTGAGACGGTCAGCGGCCACATCCCGACACACGGAAGAAGCATCAACTCGATCGTAGTCGATATAGCATAGGTTTCGCGGTCGGACTTCGCTGCGCGAAGAATCTACACCACTGTCACAGCTCTAACTGTTACCGACATCACCTGTCGAGCGTATCACCATGATGTCCCGCGACAAAATGATGAACGAAAACAACGACCACTTTGTCAAACTGTATTTCCGAGTGAGCTTTCATTAATATTCTGCTTTCTCGGTTCGATTTTGTGTCGCCATGAACCGTTAGATAGTCAAGTCTTAGCCCATGACCCGTTAGGTTGCCAAATTGGTTCATTGTAGTTCATTAGCCTGTTTCTCAAACTGGTTCCGCGATATGTTCGCCTGTAGAAAAAGAGAAGCTAACTCTATCTTTACAATCAGTTTCTATTTATAAGATCTGTTTATTGCCGTAGCTGTTCCATTATAATAAGAGAAGCAATGCCAGTTGTGGTAGCTATAATCGGCGGGCAACCCACCTTGCGTAACGGCCTCGTATTGTTGGGTTAATGACCTTACACTTGTTCGAATTCAAACTGACTACAGCGAAATATATGCATCACATCATAGATATGAATTCTCAAACAGACGTACAAGAAGGCCAATCAGTGAACGACTTGTAGCACAGCAGGCTCATCTATGCCTTAAGACTGCCCTGTTAGACCTAAGCAGCCCTTTTTATTATTAATGTATGTGTAGTTTAATCGTTTTCGCTGCGTCGTGCTTTACCCAATTCCATCTAGATAGCCTTCAGACCATTCCGTTGGCGGAAAAATCTAACAAGCATTATACAGCACGAGTTTACTCAGACTTACTAAAAATAAAAAGCAAACTAGACTATTTTGACAGCTTAACTATGGACTTACTGAATTTCACACACATTCTGCTATACCAACTAGAATTTCCACAGTTCCAAAATTTCACATGTATTTATGTATTAGAACAGACGGTCCGACGCTTTCGTGAGGAGTGGAAGCATACGTCAAAAGCCTGACTGATTCTGGTCCTTTCCTATTCTAGTCCTAACGGTGCTTGGCGACTACTCGGAGTGAGCCACTAGCCAATGATTAGGGCGCCAGGACTCGCACTTCATCTACCTACAGGCCTATTCTGTGCATAGTCACTACCGGTCGAAATTTGGGCTTTGTAGCAAACATAAAGGCGTGGCAGCTAGCGGCAACATGTCGTATCCACGGGTTCAAGGTAGGAAGACAGGTTTGTCCTTTACAGGGACTCAAGAGACGCCCGAACATCGTTTAGTTCATCTTGCCGTTGCCCGAGAGCCTGGTGCTCGTTCACCAACTTGACGGGCCTTTCCGCTCGATCTCGTCTTCCTTTATTTCTCTTTGAAGGGATTACTGGCAAAGGTCATTAATGTCTTCCGTATACCACTATCAACTATGTTCAAGGACATCTGATTATTAGACGAGGACGACGACATTTTCTATCGCAGTGTTTATAGCAAGCCCACACAATCTATAATAGCCTCTTAGATTTTGGTTGTTGTGCAGTGTCCAGCCGCCTTATGCGATGGAACGATAGTCAGACCGAGAGGCTATGATATAACATCCTGCAGTCGCTTCGATAGTTACCTCATTGATTAGGTAAACTCCTCGAGTTATTTTTATCGCGATAAAAACTACTACCGGCAGATTAAGTTTAGGGATTTAACAACAGCATGGCTCAACGCTTTCGTCGTTCACTTTTATCACTTGAAAATATATGGTGGCAAATGAATTTGTATATGACATGCACAGGCCGACCGAGACGACAACTAATTTTCAGTGCCTAAGACGCGTGCCAATATAGTAATTGATTTCTAGGCAATTGTTTTGAACTAAAAGTTTAGCTTTGAAACGATCTCTTGTGTGAGTGGTTTGCTAATATCCGAAAAGCCATTCTAAAAAAAAAGATTTTTTTCAGAATGTCCTCACGCGACGAACTAGGATAGGATTAAAGCCTAGACAGCATCATAGCCTGCAGACTAACTCAGCTATAGTAGGTGCGAACCGGCTTAACCAATCGTGCCCACTAAAGTCGTACGCTGCATTAGATGAATATTTAAATAGCGGATCCCTGGAAACAGGCAAGATTAATAGACATTTGTAAAGTTTCCACCTTAGTACAAGGTCGTACCCTGTTACGAACAAGGAAAGTCCTCTACCCCCTCCCCCTTTGGCTTAAAGAAATCCTATAGTCGTAAAATGTATAGGAGTTAGGTATGCTGATAGGATAACCTAGCGTCCTAATTATATCAGGAGTTTATTAATCCTTACTGCGTATAATTTTATTGGTAAATATACTGAGGTATCTCTTCCGTGACATCTAGTGTCATGTACACCGCACAAAATACAGGGGCTTGAAAGACATAACTAAAAGATCAACTGTACCTGAGTCTAAGTAGTAAGCAGGATATGTAGTTGTCGAGAGAGATGCTTCTGAGCGCTATTACCGCTAATAGCTGAACCTTGGGCACCTCAAAAAATCGAATACATTCCAACTTATATCGACTACGAGCGCTACCAGCGTGTGAGGGCGTTCAATATCTTATTTCGCCTCTCAGTTGCTATTTGCGCAGGATATAACATTGTCACTTATTCTCAGAAGTGTTTTATATATCTAGATATATATCTTGTCTTTCTTGTTAATTAGTTCAAACGTTAAACAGCCCTGAGGGCAATATGATGTTCGAAAACGAGCAGCTGCCCTAAAACTCCTTAAAATTACAAAAAGGGACCCCTACTGCGCTTTGACAAAGTTTAGCATGATTCGATCCATGGAATATTTCGTTTCTGACCGGATATGATCCTGAGTTGCATCTGCCTTAATATTCCTTATTCATAAACGAGTTGAAAAACCATCCCATCGCGTCTTTCAAATGCACGTTCTCATTTGGAGAGAAGAGGGATTGTTCGATTATCCGAGGCGATGTCAAGCGTCTTCTTGTTGCTTGAAGTTGAAACCACTTCAATTATATATATTAAAACATTAGCATAAAACACACATGCATTCTGGGTGACATTCACTACTATTTTTTACGCATTAGATTTACGCTTAGTCTAACGAAGCGCTATACGATGATTTCCGGCGCGTATGAGGTTTAATTTTAGTTGTTTTCGATACACAGATTAAGACATACGCGAGGCTGCAGGGACGCCTGCACATCTACAACTGGTTAGGACTGACAAAAAGGTTTATTCACAGCTTTCTGCTTTACTACTCAACTGCTTGACGCGAGTGCGCAAACGAGGACCACCCGCCGCGTCATTCGTAACGACAGCGATGTACGCTCATTGTATCCTATAGTTGCCACTATTCGTTCAACTTCTTCGCTTACTATAAATGAGCCGGTAGCGATCGTTCAGTCCTCGTCCCAGCAACAGAAGCGCCAAATCGGCAACAACGCCGGTTGTCCATCTAAGCGTCCCTTGAGCGTTTACTGCAAGTGCAAAACCCTAATATAAGGCGCTCATCGCTCTTTACTGACGTTGGCAACATGGAATGATGCTACCGATATTGATAGCATGACACTGTTGCCTTTATGGCCGTCAGAAGTCAACAACGGACAAAAGGCCAATATTCGTACAGCCTCTAAACCGGTTTGTATTGCAGTATCGTAGAGGTACACTTTTTGCTGTTGCTACTGCAGCTGCTACTACCGTTGTAATCCCACCTCAGGTATTCCTGCAAGCGTGCCTGTCTTCTTTCTTCTTCGGCGTTCATAGAGGCATTATCAGGTCGACAAGCGATATGCTTGTCCTTACGGATAACACCCAAGCGCACACACACATATATCTACAACACTAACATAAAATAGTCAGCAATACCGTTCACCCGAGCCGTGTCATGCAGTTGTTATATATGTGATAGAACTCAGACACCGACAGACGGGCGAATGTACTGCTGTTGCACGATTGCCGGCTGGTGGCATGACCAAATCGTGGCAGCTCATCCCCCTCATTGTGCAACGATCGTGGTAGCCCCGCCCGCACTTAGATAATGTACTCAGACCCGGCCATACGTCCTCTATGAGTCTATACCCGCAAATACTATAGGTCTGTAGTTCAGCCGCTCTAGAAGCGCCGGCAGCGTCGCGTCATAGCAGCATTGTAAAATTTAAGCTAGAAGAAGAAAGCCCTTTTGGAATTAAGAAAATGTGAGTGACGCTTTTTGGAGAAAAACATCGTATTCAACAATCGTTTTTAGAATGAGAGAAGCAACCTTTCACTTAGCTCAGCGACTTAATAGTATGACTTACGGCTTTCAGCGGGCATTCGTCGAGGTAGTTATGGAAGGACAATGGGAACAAGGGGTGGCTGACTGGCATCTAGTGTATTAAAACTTTTTGCTTTTCGCTAAATCAAAAGCAAGGATACCATGTGTACGTTGCTGTAAAGACATTGCCTATAACATGATGCCGTTTATCTTATGGTCTTACTAGTAAAATGAAAGATCCACACTATACGCTAGTCCTCCAAAACGCCTATCCTTTGCATGCTACAGTGCGATGTCGGACACGTTTGTGTCGGGATCGTTGGTCTCATTCATTGTCTTCGAACCTTTTTTAAGTCTCTAGGAATAGCAAATAAATATATAGCAGACAAAGGTGATGCAGCGCTAACATTATTTTCCATCTAGGAAAGTTCGCACCTTCCAACGGTAACAGCCCCTCAGAGACCTTGTAAGCAACGATACGACGAAAAAAATCCAAGGATGGAAAACGGGGAGAAGAGGCCAAAACGCGAAACATCATAAGGTGACGGATGTGCGTTGTAAAACAAAAACAGTTCGCAAGAATTGAGCATGCACTCGCCCTCAATGAGGACAGCCAGACAAAGTACCTCTTCTGCGTGAATGCGTGATGGCAAGACAGGAGTGAGGTAGAAAGAAAAGAGATCTGAGTCGTTCAAGGCAGTACGCTCTGGACGGTACAAAGGTAAACAAAAGCAACGTGCTCGTACTATGTGGATGCGTCATGTTGGGGTGAGGTGTTAAGGTTTCGACGATATGTGCCCTTTTGCTGACTCGCACACTAGCGACCTTGTCATGCCTTGCGTAGTTACCAACCTTTACCAAACCTGTCGCTGAGTTTAGCGCTGCAACGACTACTAGCGTTTAGGCAGTGATACAGAATATAGATACAAGCACCAGCAACAGAAATGTTAGGAACGAGAAAGAATCGACGTCTACCTAGCAGCAGCAGCAGCAGCACGGGGTGAACGCTACTCCACCCAGAATGTGTGTATATTGACTACAGCTGCCGTTCCATGGCAGCAGTGATCGTGATAATTGTATTGATGATACCCATAATGATAATGATGATAACAATGCACAGATTGTTAAGTATGTATTGTTCTTGTAATATATAAAAATAAAGGTAGTTGTACGGCTTATGGGCGTTTATCTAGCAGCTAGTTTGCCTCGAATGCTTTTCTACCCTTTATAAACATGCAAGAGCCAGTGTGGGAGCAGCTTTGTCTGGGTATACGTATATGCTCAGATCGTACATAGCTAGCGTCTACGTTAAGGACAAATCATTCACCTGGCTTTTAGCGTGCAGCGTTTAGGTGGCAAATGGAAATAAACGGAAGGGCCTGCAACGAGTCTCACATGCATTTCTGTTGCAGTTACAGTAAGGAATGCTATAGCACCAGTGATACCTGGTACTATATTAAAGTAATATAATTTTGAATAGTATTTCATTCTTCGAATGGCTTTTGCGATTTACTTATTAATGGCGAATATCTAGGTCGATTATGTCCTATGTTGAAAACAAAGAGAAATATGCAAATATAGTTTTTAGGTGCCGCAGAGAGCCGCATAGAACAGATATTAATTAATTTAAAGCCGAGTAATTGTACTATAACAAGTGCGAAGTTGATAAGCGAATTACCTGCAATTTGTATAGCGTTGATGTTCTTTAGCTGAGTGAGTGTAGGTCAATGTAACGATACACATGGTGCAGCATAAAACTAGCATAGCCGAGATCAATGCTGAAAATACTCGTGGCCTGAATACAAGAGGACTACAGTATGGATGTGTCGCTTTAATCTGGTCGAACGTATCCACTGATAGCCGCGACTCAGTCCGTAAACCTTAGAATAACATATTTTATAGGTCCTTAAGCAGCTCATTATAAAATCTAAAGTGCAGAATATCGCGTACCGCTTATTTTCATAGTGGTGCGACCGTGAGGCACTCGGAAAATGTTTGCGACTCTAAGATGGCCTACGCAATGCTCAGCTCGAGCAATTTAGAGTTACATGTCTAGTTCGTATAAAAGGAAACCGTAGTTTAGGCGACTTTCCTGTATTTCCCTATCAGCCAGAACGCTTAACACGTATATCGTTGAACAGGGTAGCGGTTCTTATGACTAAACATCTTCGATCGTTTCAAAGAGGCGATATTAGAGCTATCGAAGATTCCTTCCTGTGTTATATAAATCAACCCAAGATGAACTGCTAGGGAGCAACATCTCCATTAGATAGTTCCTGTTTTGAGCGTGCTACGTGTTCTGGCTTATAGGGTCTTTATTCCTCGAAACCCAGGAAAGCCGCCTAAACTACGGTTTCCTTTTATAGGAACTAGGCATGTAACTCTTGAGTTTCAACTTGTAAGCTGTCGATACAATTTATAATAGGACTACATTATATTATGTAACACGACTGCTTTCTGTCACACCTCATCGATCAACAGTAACCGACTTTACACAAGGCTCGACGCCTCTATGCTTAAAATGACGCTCGTCATAATTTCTCGCAGCATGTCTCTACGAAGTTAGACGAAAGCCCGCTTCAAACTCGTCGTCTCTTTTTACATAGTTATTATATATGGCATCCTCTAGTCTTGTAACGTTGTTGTGGGTACCAACCTTGTTGCAAAACAGAACTGCGTCACGCCAAACCCGTCGACATAATTGTCGCCCGGCCTTCTGCTCCTTTCTCTTGCAGTCACGTTTGTAGTGGCCCAGTTTGGTAGCAAAGACGTGGTTCCACGATGGATGCCGCCTTCGCCGTCATCTGTGCCTTGCAAGGGTGTCTCCGCTCTGATCCGTTTGCTGATGAGCTCGTTTGTCTAATGAAGTCTTGCAACCAACTAACCAGTCAACCGACGAACCCCATTAGCGATGGGGTAGCTTCCATCCCACTCCCGCCATCACCATCTAGGGCCGCCTCGCGACTTACTTCCCACATGTGCTGCTTGCGTTTTCGTAGTTCCCATTCCGGGCCCAGTTGCTACCCGGGGTCAGCCAATGGCAACCTTGGCTACGTATAGCTTTCCTACACATGCCCGCCACTGTTAACTGGCCAACAAACTAAGCCGGCAGTGGTCCCGCTAACAGTTAGAGAGAACGTCTCTAGTGTTGGCAGTCGACTGTCTCACGGAACACCAGAGCCTGATTGACTGGCCTTAGCCGTCAAGGCTATACGAATATAGTGCCGACACACTAACACTTGTCCCATATTATCTTCTCTAACCGAGATACATTCGTATCCCTTAGAAGATGATGCTCTGTCTCGAGCTGGCTTTACGACATCCATTGCTTGAGGCGTTCGTTTACAGCTAACGCGTGACTTTGTACAAATTTCGAATAATAAACAAAACTATCTAATATAATATTACACATTTTAAGACACGTAGTTGGCTTCTAAATAATGTGGTCCTAAATTTGTTTAATTGTATTGAAATATGTGATTTATCCGAACATCTGATGTAGCCATAGGAGATAGCCACAGTCGCATGGATGTTGCGTACGATTGCAGAACTGCATAAATATGCGACCAATTTTTCAACGGTACTTGCGCAAATCTGCTTACCAAATTCTTTGGTAGCAGTGCTATCTTTCGTCTAAGTAACTTGTTTGACAATGTTTATCGTATTAATACCAAACTACCGAACTCTGGACTCAAACGCGGCCACAAACCATCAAGGACTAGCGTTCAGCTTAGAGAAGCTATCCTTTAACTGTTGAATGGGCGCATTGAAATCACCTCGGGTGTCTGTCATATACAACCGGCTCCAATAGATATATACGTGCCTTGAACGAATCCCTTGAAGTATTTGACAGGACGCCATAATATTTGACGTTTTCTAGTGGCCCAGACCGTAGGCCGTTTCCGATTGCTATGGAGCTAAAGGGTTCAGCTCGTCATTAATTAGTTTCGAACTATGGTAAATGGAGCTAGTCTTTTGGCACGGTCAGTCGTAGCACTAGTATCATCTGGAATAGTTTCATTTTCGCAGAAACTAACGCTACTTATAAAAACTGTCGATAGTCAAAGCGGACCAAGTTAGATACCTTTCTTCTTATTCGCAGGATAAAAAATAATGGCAACGCTAACTGCTGTATCGTGTTGAGCATCTCCGTCGCCTAGTGGTTCTTCGTCGCGTGTTCACTGTTGTTACAGCGTAGCCCTAATTTGTCGTTTTTTTTTCTTTTTTTTTTTTTATTGAGCTAATTAATATTTGTTCCAGGTACTTGCTCTTTGTTACGTTTGGCAACATTTTTCTCTGTTATGCCTTTGACTCTTTTTTTTTTCTATTTGTTCTTATCGTTTTTGCTCCTTTTCGTCTCGGTAACTTTTATTACCTTCTTCGCTTTTTGCTGTGCCGTTGAACGTCCATCTTTCTGGGTCAGTTACAACTATACGTTTAGCGATTGCTTAGGGAGTAGTTGGGCGCAGGTGAAGTGGACTCGGCGAGGCGGAGATGGCGGTGGGGTTCCACTCTAAAGGACGATACTAAAAGTTTGGAGCCTGGGTAGGGCATGGAGAGTATATACATTTAGCTTCCAGCTATATCGTCGTTCACATACGGATAAAAGGAGACTGGGAGTGACTTGAAGATTGCCACAGAATATAACGTCACACAGGCCCAATAATACGGTAGTAATAATAATTGCTATCATCGTAGTGACCTCGAGAGAAAACAAATAGATCTGTAATTTGCGTTTCGTGCAAGTTTTTCCGTACCGTCTAATGAAGGCGCAGTCTGCGCTATGAAGTGGTCTCAAAATTTACCGTTCCTTTCCGTCGATTTTCATAAAATTAATTCGTATCATCTAGAACATAATCACTATCAAACAAAACATCCGTAAATCCGTAAAAAAATTTTCATAAGAAGAAAATACCATATGAAGTCGTTCAACTAGCGCTTTATATGGGTGGCTTTTACTCCGCTAAGGGAATAGGGAACAAATTTGGCAAATCACCCAAGATCGGTTAGACTTTACCAAGTCTACGGTCTTCATTTACGTGAAAGTTAAATGCGCATTACGACGAGTACCTTCGTAGTAACAATCGCCGTAATAGTTAATAGATACGTTCGAGTACAACACGAAGTGTTCACAAAATATTTTATGTATTACTGTCTACAGAATAATTTAAATATGAAGCCTAGAAAATTTTACATATACGAAACGCTACCTTTTGAGAAAGGTATATGATCCAACATCGCAGGCATCAAGCTTTCTGTGAATAAATGACGAAAATACCGAACTAACGTGAATAACAACATAAGCACAAACTGTATCCTTCTTTCCCTCTACTTTTCTGCGCTTCGCTCATATGCGTCCTTTGCGCTGCATTTTCATCTTTTTCGCTGTCGCCTGCTTCTTCGCTGAGGCGCTCTTCATCATTTTCTTGAGTATCCTGTTCCTGCATCGTTCAGGACTACTCATGCACTGGTAGCGGCGTTTTTTCTTTCCCAGAAGAGGATACCCGTAACATGCGGATGGTAAATGGGCAATGAGAAAGAACCCGGCTTTTGGGGCATTTGAAGGGGTAGAAAGACACTTTGACAAGTTCATTTTTGTCCTACTGCCTGCACTGTTCTACTACCGCTTCACGCCGCTGCCGCATGACCTGCTCTCTAGCTTGCGTCTTCTCTGTCCGCCGGCGCCGCCCTCTTCATGCCTGCCCAGCATGACAGCAATTCTCCTTTGCCACGCTCTCGTTCTGCCATGCGCAACCCTCTTATCAGACATCTTGTCAGTTCACTACGTTTCGCTTTTACCCAACCATCGAGACCCTAAACGTCGTCTACTCCTTACTTGGCACTCCGTGTTCTGATACCCGCTCGATTTTTCTCGTCTATATTGCGTGCGTACCAATAGAAGTAAATCGGACAGGTCTATCCACACCGTAGCAGGCTACTGCTTACAAAGTAAGTAGCGTGGGCCAAAGAGAAGTCAGGGAGTCCGCAAGCAGCAAGCTAAATGTAGTTCACTTATTAACAACTACTCACAAATATAGTATTAGCGTCTTAGTTGTTTTCATTGAGATAAACTAAGAAGAAGGCTGTTCTAGAGATAAATGAATAGGTAAGGCGCACGTTAGGACCTGTTTATCTTTTCTTAACCAAAGGACAAGCCGAAAACATCGGAATATCTTCTACTCATTAGACACGCGTTGTTCCTACCCGTTCCTATACTATAACTGCAGCCGAATGACGCACCAGTCGGGTACTGAGACGCAATAAAATTATCTCTTACTACGCGGTCATTGTTATTTATTTAATATAGATTTATTATAGCAGTTGGGAATCCGCGCGAATTATCAATTTCATTACATGTATGAGTAGATTTACGACCATTTATCGAATCAGTTCTATATAATTGCAAGCAATCAATGGGCAGTACTTTCAAATGATAGCTCTGCATTCGTTCGGATACATTGGCCCTCAGGATGAAGCTGGGCCCTGAAGGGCCGTTATATCTGTTCGCCGTATGTAAACACTGCTTTTTGTTCTCATATCTATGTATTGACGTTCTGATTGAAAACATTAATGTTACACTGTGTTTATGCCCCTATACAGCTGCCGTCGTGACTAAACAGTATGAAGCAGAAGCAAAGAACCTCGATCATTTTTTTCGATATAATCATGTAACTGTTTGTAAGCTTTTCTATAAGACTCATCATTTCTAGGTGATCGTAGCGCAAAGGCTTGTTCATCTATAAAAAACCTAACACGTTCCATTCGCAGAACACTAAAACGATAGTTGCGTTGGAAAAAGTATTTCCGGCATTTTGCTACAAATGGGGGACTGAGAAAGCATGGCAAAATTTCGTAGATACCATGAAAAGCTGCAGCGATCTATTCACCGGGTTATAGCCCAGAACGTTTGGCGACCATATTAGCTTCATTGTGGTGACACTTCGTATGTAATAGTAGTTGTAGCGTTGTAGCTTTTGAGGATTGATGAGTACGTGCTGCTCTTTTTGTTTAATGAAGAATGAAAAATACTTTGTGCACGGTAAAAGTGAGCGTCTCTTCGCCAGGTTGTATACAACTATCGGCAGCTTATGGTTTACTATACCTGTTTTTTTCTCATGTTCCGATTTTCGATTGCACAACAGACTATCTTAATAAAATCTCATTTCGCGATTATTCTAGATACTGATTAGGCAGCAAAGTAGTTTTTAAGCTGAAGCTCATGTGGCGCGTAAGCAGACAAAAGCACACGATCGACTGATTTAGTTGTATAGCTTCCTGGTTCCAAATTAGCTAATGCTCGGTTTGTTATAGGAAAACTATTGTAAATATCATTTGGAGATACCCCTACGAAACCGTTGTATAACCATAAACAGGTTGGTTTTTAATCGGCCAAAATCATTGTACTGCCTCATTAGTACAATATGTGCCAAATATGTACTACTTAAGGTCCAGACAGGAGTTTGCAGATTTCTACATATGGTAAACTGAAAATGTATGAATGTTTATAGATTTGTATGCAGTTGGTCGCAAAAATTCTAAACAGCTAACATATACGGGCCACTTAATAACATCTGTTTTTATTTGTGTTCCGCATGTGCTAGTAAATTGAGTCTGTACACATTCAAATGAGAGGTAACGACAACGACCAATAATAACATACACTACTGCGTATGATTTCTTACGCATAGAGTACATAGCTGTCTACCGTTGTCCCTAATGGTTAGCGAAAGTGCAATGATAGCAATTGTCGGACAAGGACGTGTGTCCGTTCCAATCCGCGTTGAGGTTTGTGGAAGCTGGTCGCTTGCCTTTGTTTTTCCTCGTTTGATGGCTTGTTTTTTCATTACGGCTAGACGCCCTCTTCCGCTCATTCGAGACAGGAATTCCATTTGGCTATTTTTTGCTTCTTTCTTTTATTCAGTGTTCAGCGGCTGCTCCGGTGGCGGGCCTAGCAGCAGCAGCAGCAACGGCGATCTGCCGCCTATAGTTCTGCTACTGCCAGACTAGGTTTCGGTTTGGCCTTGCTCCCTTAAAATGTTTTTCTCGTTCTTTCTCTTTTGACCTGAAGCCCTCCGAGGACTGTTCCTGGTGCCACTAGGGTAACTATTGCGACTGCTGTAGCCTCTTATATTCTGATTCCAGCCAACTGTTCCAGCAGGTCTGACCCAACATCGTACGGGTAAGGCCTAGCTGACAGGCCTGTTGTGCTAACCATGCAATAGTCGCATTGTAGATAGCCTAGAAGGTTGGTACTGAAAAATGAGTGCGCGATGGAGGTACAACGGGCCTGTTCAGGAGCGTGATGATAAATTTGCTTTGCCTGCCACGAAGCAAAAAAAAGAAGAGACCCACCAACAGTAGGAAAGGAGGAGGACTCGCTCCGTTGCTGCGTTCACGAGGGTTCGAACTGCGTAGCGGTAGCATTGTCCATGCCTCTTTTTGCTGGTCACTTTCTATGTGTCTCTGGGTCAATAGGCGACGGTGGCCTCTATGGCTGTATGAACGTGCGCGTATTGTGGCCTGAATATAATGGGGGGCCCGTAGTGTTGTCCCATAGTTGAGATGAATGCTTCATCAGAAGTGTTCGATAGAGATGCGATATGAGAAAGTGGACAGCGAAAAATCAATGAACGCTTATTCTCCCAGAAAGAGCTATACATGCAATAGGAAAGCCATTCTGGTGAAAATTTCATGTGTATGTTCGGTTGCCGTGGTAGCATGTGTGTCAGATGTTTAATAATCATCGCTTTTCTTTTACATGCGTGTATATATATACACTGCTGTCAAGCAGTGCGCACATGTTTGCCAACAAAAAAAAATTCAACGAATTATTGATATTTTTTGCTAAGTAAAAATTTCAGAAGGGCTTATTTCTTAATCAGAAATGTCTTCGTTAGATCCGACACAGATTGGCGAAGATCTTCCATTCCCCCTGACCATTTATCAGGTGCACAACAATTCTTATGCTGTCACTTTCCCTTCTCAAGGAATCCATTATTATGTTGGGTCAAAATAGGACAATTACTAATTCTTGTGTAGAATACGATAGAGATGAAAGCATGGAAAAGCGAAATCGGCGGCGCATAGGGCACCTCAGCCTCCCAAGTGTATTTCAAATTTCGCGTACTCTAAGGAACGATCCGTAAGTTCTGTGGAGGATAGATAACCTACCGGGTATTTCGTGGGAAGGCGGGAGAGGGCGAGTCTTAGAAGAAAACTCCGTTCACTGAAAAGATTAGGAAGCCGCTAAGAAATAACAGACTAAGCGCTAAACTTAATACGTGAGATTTTGGATCTCTACCAGCAACTCCAATATATTTTGATCCCTGAAATCAAAAGTCTACTAAAGTTTAAAGATTCGAGTAAAGTACCGCATGCATGTACTGCTGCCTGAAATCAAATGTCCTTGAAGTTTTTGTGAGTGATAATTCAAAAATCTTTGTTGCAAGCATTCTGACGGTTTTCCATTCTTTAACCCTTGCGGCACACACAATAGGCCAAATTGACCCGTCTTTCTTTTGAAAAATAAAGATGTTGAGCATCTGGCTTAAGGATGAACACTTACGGAAACGTAAGTCGTTGCTTCGAGTTCTTTGATTGTTCTTTACCTCTCCGAGGTGTAATCTTAACTACTCAGACGTATCTGTTATACGAGTGTACAATTGGTTCCTGACTCTTGCGTAACTTCACGCGTGGCAATGTAGGAATTGAGGAAACTCTTGAGTAGCGTTGTAAATCTTTTTCGATGAACAGCTCGCCGCATTATGGGAAACTTTATGTGCATCAGAAAATGTTATGCTTTGGTATACTGGAGATGCTTTCATTTTATGCCGGAACTTGAAGGAGCATCACACCTTAAGCAACACCCCACCATAGCGAACCTCCCGACGGTTTCAACTGCACTCTTCACAGTTCCTAGACACCTTACTGAGTCTGACAGCTTTCCGGCTAATCTGGCTTGAGTTTTCGCGGTGCGGCAATTGATAAAAACTACGAGCTATATCCTCAATTTTTTCTCATTACAATGAGTCTGGAGGGACAGGGAGACGGAGATTGACTCCCGTTTGTCACTCTTCCGCTACTACTATGTATTGCACTGATATATAAGACATCACGCGAGTCGGAGAAGCCCAGAAAGATTTTGACTTTTGGAATCACCAAGAAAAACGCCGCTACCTAAAAGTTGACGGAAGCCTTTGTCTGACCTGCTGAGGTATCTCTGCCCTTATATGTTATTACGTTTAGCCGTATTTACATGGGCTGGACGTCGCAAGGAGGTGGAGCTGTGTGTACTCTCACAACCCACGCACTTTGGGGTATACTTGCATTGCGCTGTAGCGTGATTCGACCTTCTAGAACTTATTTTTTTGTCCCACAAGATGCGTCCAGATGACCCAGTCTTTACTATTTATAGCTTAGAAGATAGTTTTTGCTTCTACAACAGTTGTCTGCTTTCGGAATCCTAGAAAAATCGTAGATATATTATCCTTCATCACTACACATAAATCCAGCTTTAACAGTTACCTTCACTCTGAAAATTGTGCATCTACATGATTAGTCCGTCACCAGAAGGAGCTCGAGCTATCCTGAGTTTCGCCCTAAAAAAAAAATCCCTAAGGTGGATAAGTTTCGTTCCCAGTCTGGTAGGCGCACACGAAATAGGACGTTTATCTAGTTTTTTGCGTATAGACAATAATTTTTTAAGAAATTCCACTTCGTTTATTGCTTTATTTCATTTTCTTTTTTAATTGCTTCCACGATGCTGAAAGACGTTTGGAATAAGCGTTTGATGTTCTGGGCTAGTTGCTGGTTTAAATTTTCCTATCTCAATTCCAATTCCTCAAGCAAACCACCTTCGTAAAGTTATCTTAGGACTCCTTCATTACGGGTTGACCGTTCTCGGTTGTTTCAATCGCCCTTGAGAAAATTAAGTCTTGCAACTCTAGCTTTTTTTGCCTTGACATTGTTGACAAGGTGTCCATACGCAGGCAACCCCACCTCCGGCACCAAAAGCCCTTTAACCTCGCTTAGGATTTTCGCAACAGCAGATGGAACTTCACCATTTTCGGCCAATGACTCTTAGCAGAGAACCTACATGAGAATTCTAGTTACCCGCTTTTGTAGGTAATATGACAACTTTGCAATACTAAGTCATAGAGTAGTCTTTAAAAGGTGAAGCGTAAAATGTCGTCGACAGAATTGCTGTTGCCCACCACAAACATACTTTTTTGCACCTGCCACCCAGTGTACCATGTAACACTTTTTTAGAGTCAAAAGCTTCAGACTACGGGCTCTAGACCACGAAAAAGCGTACACAGTTTAAAAATACTTCCGCTTCTTTCGAAACGTAACGTTTGAATGAATATACTTGAAACAATCTTTTAAATTAATTTTCTTCTGTGTCTATCGTTTAATAGTAGAGGTTTTACTATTGTACTTTTTGCGCATTTATAAAATAAATTTATTTTTATAAAAAACTGGCCAACTTCCTCTGAATCCCTAAGATATGTGCGGGTTCTCTGAAGCTTGTTGACTCATTAGATTAATTGCAATGTTCAATACTACAAATTCGTTTTTCATTTTCGATAAAAGAGTTTTTAATGTGGATCGTTATATCAAAAATTACAGTTTGTTAACCCAGTCCAATGGAAGATAACCAGCTTTTTTGTAAATCTATTTGAGGCGGCGTGTCTGTGGCTTGACATTTAAAAGGGTAAAAAAAAGTCGACAACAATTTGAAATAGATTTTTTTCAGACAGTCCTTTAGTGGGATTTCCTCTTTCGAGTGTATTAGTGGAAGGTCAAAAGTCACCAGCAAACAGGCAGCATCGTCCATTTAGATGGTTCTTACATGCACTACATACGTTATGTGTTACCTAGTTTAATAATTTAGTTTAACTTTACAAATGAATTCGGACGATATGAGACATAAAAAATTAATTTTATCTCAATTAAAGTTATTAGATACGTTTATTCATTAGGTTTAACTGGATTCCACTTACTGTTCTTAAAGTTATTGCGTATTCTTTTCACCAACTAAGTTCTGGATTGCTGGATTAACAATTAAAAATGAAATGTTTTGTAAACAGTGTAGGTAGTATAGTAAGAGACTTTCTCTGCTGATGGACACTCTCTAGCATGGCTATTTTCAATAATACGATAAAACTGGTTGTGTTCTGCGATTAGGAACTGTTTCATATGTTCTAGATACATTCAAAGCAAAACCTATTATTATTATCACAGGGAAAACGAGGATAAGGCTCCGTTTATTTACGTTATCAACGTGAGAAAATACGTTTTAGCGGCCAGGTTGATCTTGAGGTCTAGTCCCGAGATTTCTCCCGACTCTGATGGTCCCGACCTTTCTACGTTGCCGATTTAAATATCGGCATCAATGAGATTCCTTAAAGCTCAGAATGCACAGTTGTTGATTGAGAGGCAAAATATCTTGAGTGACCTCTGAAATCTTCAACTACTATTGAATAGAGAGAAATCTTTTGATGATTACTCCCTATCCCAACTACGTGCATGAGACAATCACAATTTGTCAAACTAATTTTTTGTTCAATATTCCTAGCTAAATTAATATTTCAAATACAACTTCTATATTATTTCTTGTATTTAAAGATGTAAATGCTTTAGTTTCTTGGATTGTCAGAAAAATACTAAGCTTTGATTTTTGGTGCGGGATTTTCTCTCTGGTTTAGCAGTTTGTATTGCAAAAACGATAGCCCATGCCACTACTGCGTGGATGATTGAGAGGATTTTGTACCTTCTAATCAAAGCAATGAATTTGAGACCGCTTCCACGTAACTTTTTTCCTGCTTAATCAATACTATAGCAAGAGCACGTTCGCGATCTCTGGTGCAGAAAAATACGTATTTGTTTACTCGTTCTAAAGGAGGCACTCAGCGAAGTGGCCGTTATAGTCATCTACGAAGCGATTTTGCAATTTGACGCGTCGTCCAAAAGACCAGCCCTATCCCTAATTTTCGACCCTTTAATTCACGCCGGCTTTCCTAAACGGAAGCCATGACAGGCTCGCTGCATTCCAAACCTACATCTTATTACCATCTTCCACGGCATTCCATGTAAACTCGAAAGAGTGGGGATTATAGGTCCGCTGCTGGCACAAGATTAAGTAGTCTGACAGCCCCCAATTCTATTACTACACATCGAGGGCACTGAAAGTTTCCGTGAACAAATTCTAGAAGAGGGCTTACATATGGCTACTAGTTCTACTCTTGCACCCAGTTCACAACTAGGACTCACTATTTCGTTCCGAGCCATAATAAAGCCGGCGCTACAACTGAAACGCTGGGATAAAATAAGCGGACATTACGGCAGCGGTGCGATCGCTGAGTAGTGAGTTCGCGTTTTCTGATTACTCACTTCAAATTAGTTTCATTTTTCCATACTGCCTAACCTCTGCTAGCCTTGTTTCCGATCAAAGTATGAAATTAATTCAGTGGTATACATTTGAAACATTTCTGACTATCCCCCATTTCCGTTATCCACAGGCACGCGTAGGGAAAGAGTAAGTAAGCACATTTAAAAACATTCACGATCGCTATCGTTTGAATGAAAAGATGTATGTAAATGTATGTGGAATGTTAGCTATCATATAAGATATCCATGTGTGATATAGCCGAACATAAATATAACTTCACCATTATTTTGCGAGATTTAAGAATGGCTTAATTTTTAGCTCTATGTATATCTCTCAGTGATTCGTATTCCTCCGAATTAATGCGTCTTTTAGATCTTACCTCAGAATTTCTAGATTCCGGATCTCGTAAGATACGTGAGGTGAGGTGAGGTGAGGTGAGGCGAGGAGAACTTTTAATATATCGAAAGATAATAGATCAATATATGATTTATTTATAGTTAACTTGTTGGACTTTCTTTTCACTCAATTCAGATTCCGCTTGTTTCTTCAATGAAACTTGGTAGTATATATAGAGTTCACTCTCCTAACTGTTTCATCGAACGATGTGTTATTCATGATAGAACTAATACAAAAAGAAAGAGGCTAAAAGACGAGCCATCTACCCATTGTTTTGTGTTGTTAAATTTAGCAAGAAATTCTCCTTGCCATGCTTTTTCATTGCTGGCTGTAGCCTGCCAATACTTGATAGAAGAAGTACCGGTTTGTTCGCAGCGTGGGAACCGCTGGTAGCGATAGTTCCGCTTAAAGACGACGGCGTTGCACTATGTCGACAGTATCAGTGAAGTGGATAGTGCGACCATGTGGTGCAGCGCCGTGATTGCTGCTTCCGCCGCCGTAGCTGCTTTCACTCAAACTTTTTATAGGAAATCACTTAGACGCATATGGAGGTGTCAAGCCTAACCACCTCTCCGTATTAAAGCGAGCCTGTGCTTGGATTCCCTTTTCACCCCTATTTCATCTCCTTTAACGGCTCCACTCCCGTTTCTGCTGCCATATCCCCTAGCGGCTGGCTGATAACTACGCCATTGCCAGTACAAGAGGGGGAAGTTGGGTGGCGCGAGTGTGAAGGTTGGTCTTGAATCTGCGTCTGAAGATATCGTTCGATGGGGCTGTAGAGAGGAAGAGTGGTGCTCTACTTTGACAGGCGAACCGCGCCCATTTTGAGACGGCTTCTATGGCTCCTTTTAGACGTCTCTGCAAACGCTTCTTTCTCTCCTCCCCATGTCCGGCCCCCTTTTTCGGGATAGAGGCAACCACTGCCGCAAGCTGCTCCGATCCTATTTGGGAAAATCGGACACGATATCGCAGCCGACGTCTCCACTGCCAGCTTCGTCGACTCCTGCCCGAGTCGCTGCCGTAGTCAGCGCCTTTAGCAGGCATCGGCGACTTCTAGAACCTAGAGGTAGAAGAAAGTTGGCGCAATAGAAAGGCTTCACCGATATTCAGTAACACTGCCCCTTTTGCCGTTCTGCCGTATCCTCGTTCTCGCAACCGATTTTTTCCTGACTTCCACGAACTCTAACCACCTTAAGGCGATTTAACGGGCAACCTTTTGATGGTCCCCTTCTCTCTTTTAGTTTCGACTTAAATAGTTCTTATAAAACCACATGCGGAACGTTTGCAAAATAGGTGGATAATCGCAAAGCGTAGTTAGCTATATCAGCGGCCCAATTATCAAGATATTTAGGATTACTAATTAAACAATATTGCCTTAACTGTTATATAGTTCCTATCTTTTATAACATTATTCAGTAATAATCAATCATCATTCAATAACCACCTGCGTGCGCGATACCTTCTACCTATGTTGCCCTGCAAGTATAGGACGCCCTGTTTGGGGTGTATCTGCCAAAAAACCGTCCCCTCTATGGATCATACACTACACAAGTATTCAGAATCTTCATAAATCTTAGTATAATTTCACTATACATATCAGTGTATATGCTAAATTTGTTCTTCTAGTATTTCAAAGGTCATTGCTAATATATGGTAATAATGAGTATTAATAGTGAGAGTAAGTGAAACTCCTAATTTGCATGCCATGTCAACATACCTTCATAATTCCTCAAAGCCTTCAAACCCAGTAGAAAAAATGGGATGTTGCATTAGCATGACGTACATGCATATATAGTGACGGTTGGAAATGGATTATGAATGTTTAGTAACCGAGACCTTTGTCTATCTGCACGCCTCCTGTCAGTCCTTTGTGATTTATCATAATATACGTTTAACTCTTGAGTGACATCAGGATGCGGTAAGCAAACCCTTTACAAAACCACTGAAAATTTGCCACCGACTTTACGGCTGCCAAGGCTTTAAGGGCCGCACGTGGCTCGAAACAGATCTCTTCACCTTCAACATAGAGAACGTCTGATCTGCTGAAGACCTCTGCGAAAAGAACGTCTTTTTGTGCATGCGAGTTGTAACGGCAACACTGCAATAGGAGGAAAGAACCCCGCGGTTTGGGCTGCAGGATGAAGCGGCTGCGGCAGCGGGAAGTTAATGTGGGGATGGGAACCCTGCAGACTTCGGCTGAAAGCCGTAGCTGAAGAGAATAACAAACCGTCAAGCCGCCTACATCATGGGCGGGCTCAAGTGTCGGCTCGGACTCAGGATGGTGACGGCTGCGTAGTGACAGTCCGCTGCATCTAAGAAGTCCTTCCTAGTTCACATATGAGCTGCAAACATTAGACGAACCATCAAGGGCTGGCGGCAACACCAGCTGACTGCGAAAAGTAAAGTCGAAGCGGGTAAAAAAGAATTTCGCGTGGTATCGTGCAGAACGAGGCATGTACGCCATCAAAGTGTAATTCGACGCGATGTTAGGACGAAGCGAAAGAAAAAAGCAGTGAAGGACTATGCCGCACCACTCTGTATATAGAAAGAAGAGATCTAACATCAGTCAATGACGTGAACGCCGACCGACAGACAAACAGGCCCGTCCAGCAGTCGACGATATCCGATGCTCACTACTTCCCTTTGTGAAGACAACTGGTAAAATGAATAGACCCTTTTTGCTTCCGTGGCTAAGAGGCCTGCATGCCGAGTTCCAAGATAACCCGTGTATGGCCTGCCCAACGTATAAATATCACAGTTTGTGACGAACTTACATTTTGCAAACGGCAGAAGGCAAATATATACTAGCCTCTGTTCCGTTTGATTTACAATAAACAGACGGTCAATTTGAAACCATGAACTGCTTCGGGTGGTAATCCACAGATCAAGGCGACCATTAAACGACGTGTCCTAATTTGGATACAACGAGATAAGTGAAAACTTTACTCTGACCGGTCACTTGAAAACGATATCACATGGCCTTTACAGCAACCAAATAGATCAGCTTATAATTGAAAACACTGAATCCATATGCTTTCCATTAGATTGAATTTTGCTTTGCCAATAAGAAAGAGGTACTGTTCCCATAGGGTCGGTGATAGCAGGCTACACATATACAGATACGCTACGACGATAGAGACACGAATGAACGAAATCAACCTCTAATACCGAAGTGTAGCTATTAGATTTGCTCTGTTACATGATAGTATAGGTCGGATGCTGTAAATGTAAACGTAGCGTATCGTAAATGACAACTGTCATCAAACAACTATAATCGAATTATTCAGTGTCTGGCCTGAAAAATGACTGGTATCACACCGTGTTCTGTTGAACCGTTCGTTGATCATTTCAGCTTCATGCAAATCTTCCTCAGTTCGCGTCTCAAGAGTCTTTAGCTTCGCATCTATAACGATTAGTTTCAATGATAAATCCGAAAGGACCGGAATCGTTTGCCTTATATAGAGCTATACGCAATGGCTCAAACAGCTTACAAGCAATAATACTCCAATGCGAAATCGAAAGCGTCATTTTTACACGGTGTGTATGTCTATAAATTGCTTCATTTCATGCTAGGTAATTATGTGTATGTTTTGTCTGTACAAAGACCCAAAGGTTGTGTCGTGATGAAAAACAAAAAAACACTGGCATTTTTTTTGTCTCTGCAACAAACATTAGCAGTCTCACCATCCGCTAGAGAATTTCTTTTCGGCTTCAGGCAAAAAGACGACTGATATCGGGTTGACACTTTGCATATTGCGTACATATCGAGCAATATGTGCTATGTTATTAGCGGAGGAAGGTGTTCGTGGACGTCTATGTTATGATGCGAGATAAAAAGACGCTGTTCGTATGAAAAATCCACGTGTACATGCTCAGATCGACACTGAATTGGCTACAGTCTGACGCTACAGATCTGCTATATTTACGAAGCTGTTCGGCCACGAAAAAACTAGCCAGATCATTTGTCATAGAAAGCATGGAACCGTTGTGCTCATCGTATTTTTCCCCCCGAGTGACACGTTGGCCGCAATGAGCGGGTAGTTCATCCGGGATGGTAAGTCGAAAATTGATAATTTATCATTTACAGGTAGATATCGCAGTCTTTTATGTATGAATTAATATTAACAAGCCGCAACCTAAATGCGCCACGCACTTCCACCGAACTACCCAGTCGATTGAATAGCTTCAATATTTTATTTATATATATATATATATATAAATAATTATTGCGCTATAATTATTGAGATTATAATTATTATATAATTAATCATTAAGATGCGGCGTGCGAGCTTTTATCCCGTCCAAGTTTCTAGTCAACACTTCAAAGAGACTCATATATTTGAAACTGGCTGGGTGCCGAGTGACTATCCGTGTACGTATGTAGTATACACTGAGATGTCGGCTCATGAACGTATTACTGTGTGAAGTAGGATTCACCACCTTCTTCTGAACCGAGGTATATCGTTTCTTAGTATGTCACTTGAGTTTATCAGATTTGCTCTTGAAGATGCGCGTTCGTTGGACAAGACACATTGAATGGGCTGTAATCTCCACAGATCTGCAAAACCCGTTTCAGAGGTGTGCCAAACACACGGCTATGTTCGACGACGTATTTGTTGCCGGACCAATTAATCGACAAATGATGTGTTCCATTGAATAGAGTGTACGACATTCTGTCTGAGAAAGATTTTTAAGGAGAGATATCGCTATTGGTCCTCTTAGCATCGAGTCCGCTATCATACACACCCAAAAAAAAGGTAGTAACACTGCCTGATCCCAATCATCACGATTCATGCTTGTTGTTGTTGTTGTTGTTGTTATTGGGAAGAGTAGGCCGATTGCATGCGAAGCGGAATAAAAAAATTCGTTGCAAATACATTGTATCTTGATAAAAATGCAGCAGTTGTTTATTAAGTGGGCCTTTACTGAAATTTATCTTTTCGATACTCGGATTATCGAGCGAGGCAGCATTCCTGTATATCGTCTTTTAACTTGCAAGTCTCCTGTTACTATCATTTTCTCAAAATTATCTAACCGTTATACTGTTAAAATTATTACAAGATAACCACTGACTTCATCATTAAAAGCTATTACTTCCGATTGAGTACCGACGCGAAGACCTACATTTGTTTTTACCACTTGTATACCTCTGCAAATATAAAGCCTAGATTAAAAGTTAGTTCGATCGAAACTGCATTTATTATTCTACATATAACGCATTTAGAGATCTCTGGGTCATTTGTAGAAATGTTTATGTTAGAGACGTATATTGAACGACTCTGAAATCAGCTCGGCGGGACGAGTGGTATCTGCGAGTATTTGTAGATATGATAAATGCGTTTCTTTATTCTTACTTTGTTGCTACAGATTTTTCATTACGGAAAATTGAAAAGTACATACATCTGTGTGTTCGACGCCTTTCGTAACGCGAAAATCCCAAGTTAGCATTATTACAGCTGGAACAAATAGCGAAACAGACGATTGCCGAAAGACCGAAAAACATACTTATTCTAAGAGAACATTAGTCGGCAAGTAAACGACGGAAGACTTTGACAGATTTACTCTTCGTATTATATACTATGGTCAGGATTTGTATCGAGGGTCATTCTTTCATCGTCTGACCAGGACAGAAATTACTTAGAGCCCGTTGGCAATAAACATATTTCGTCAAGTGCACTGGGGCATATTCCTAAAAATGTCGATACTTGTGGATCTAAACATACATCAGTGGTCCCGGACAAGAATGTCTTGTTTTGATACACACATTTTTTTTGTCACACGTCAAGCCGTGTTTTTGCGGAGAAACATCTATTATAGAAAAGAATAGCGAGGAGACTACGCATTGGAATTTTATTTATTATATGTCCGTATATATAAGTGTGGATATATATCCGCACGGAGACGATTAACTTTCTGTTTTCCAAAAAATAACAATCTGTTTGTGCGTGTTGTTCTATAGTAAAATATAAGTCCTCTAACAGACGTTTGTTTGCATTACGCAATGTTCATAGATGAATGTCACGTGATTTTCTTCGTTTGCTCTGTCTTAGACAAAATACAGTGAGATACAATGTAATCACACAGGGAGACATGAGCTAACGTGTTTCTACTGTAAAACCAATGCTTTGTTTTTTTTTTTGATTAATTATGGTTTTAATATGTCTCTCATTGTTTTTGCTATGGAATAGGTCTAAATCGATGCCTTCTAGAAGAATGTCGCATCTGTCAAATCATGTCCTTTTCTGGCTACTTATCAGTCTATTTGTATTTATTTATTTATTTTTTGGTTATTCGTTTTTTTCTTTCTTTTTTAAGTTGTCACTTCAGTTTTGCTTCCAGTGTCGTCAACAGACTTATCACGAGAAGAATCTCCAGTCTTCATATCTAGTTACGCTCTAGACCACAGTTGGCTATGACAGGCAAATTTTCTTCCTCTGATTCGATATCACGATTGCATATACACACGTACTACGAGGGCAAGGCTAGGCAGAAGTCCACAGAAACGAGCGGTCCACTAAGTGTCTCGAGCTTTACGCCCGGTGCTGACCTAAAGCGTTACTGCATGCGGCCAATCGCTCTACGCTTGCTTTCCAACCTGGACTACCTAGTGTGATCTTGGGTTTAGTGGGAAAAGGGGTTATCACGGAAAGAACTTGCGAGGATAACGAAAAAATAAACTTCATGATCGAGAAAAAGGGTTCAGTAACTTACAGCCTATTTGTGTTGTACTTCAAACAAGAACAAATAGTTTTCTATACATAGATGCATATTCCGGCGTCAAACATTTGAATACGTAGTGCACTGGCATACTAGTGTTACACTCAATAGATGTTACTTAGTATATTAATAGTTATTTATAACGCTTACCACGTAAGAAAATAATGTAAATAAACGTTAGGTATATTAAGTTGGCTGATTGTACCAATGGTTATCGTGCAGCTGCACGTAACGAGCGCAACGGTACGCTGGAAAACGATAAGCTAATTTTTCGAATTTTTTTCGAAAAATTTTGCGCTTTCACATGCATATGGGTACAATGAATTCGATTCCATATATTATCTTTGAAATAACCGTATCCTGGTGCTCAGAGCAGGTGATTGATGACAATAATAATGGTAATATTTGGGAAGCATTCAGTACCAGTAGAAGTTCTCTCCGTAAAACTCTCAACTCGGTAAAACCCAGTAGAAGCTCTTGCAACCTAGCGAACTATTCCACCAATAGGTAGTCAGTTCCCAGTTCGCTTTATATGCCAACCGTGTGTAGATTACAGTTGAGTATATATATATATCATTTTGTAATACAGGAAGGAGTTAAACCATTTCTCCGCAAACAAGCTGTTATCTATAACAAGCAGGAATCAAAAACACGAAGTTCACAATGGAACAGTATTCGATTAATTCCCTCGCCGAAACGTTCTACTGAAATTGGCTTCCGGATCTTTCTCTCAAAGAGCTCCGCTCGTTTAAAAACAAATGGGAAATCGCCATTTACGTAAGCTCGAACGGAGTTTTAAAGACGTTCTGTTAGCGATTTTCTTACATCTACAGTTGGCTTTAATTGTGCGTAAAGAACACCGATACGCACGTTCTGCTATTTCCCATTACGCGATATGATATGTGTATAACTATGTAGGATTTTTGCCACTGATACATTGTCTTTCAGGACAGAGACGTGTACGTCGATGAACCGTCATGTGACAATCAGACAGTTGCAAGCGGTCAAATATCTGCGTTTCGTCATATCCGCGTGAAATACTTTGACCCAGAACGTGTTATCGAACGAGGACAACCCTTTGCAGAATGGCCTAATCGGATTATGCTGTCGAACCTATCACAGCCAGCGACGAGAGAGAGCAGTAGACAGCCTTCGAGCTGGCAAGGTGCGTGTGGCCATGATTCCAGAAGCATAAAATCGCCAGCCAGACCCATTATCGAGGATAGTTTGAGAATAGTTTGTAGTGCCGAAGAACACTGCGGCCTTGAGCAATTGCAAATTGATTCAAGCGAGATATGTGAGAAAGCCATGGAGCTTGTCGCATGTGTTCATGCCAAATGGCGCGCAGACATTTTTGATAAATATCGACCAGGACCTGTCCCTGACTCGGAAATACTGCAGATGGAAAGCGACGCGCGTGACCTTAGGGCGCGTTATGAAGATGCGCTCTTTGTTTTGGCACTTACTGCAAAGGCGCAGGAAGTTCAGGAGGGCATTCGCCAACTCGATGAAGAATTCAAGGAATCTACATCCACTGATGGCCTATATAAACTACTGCCCAATAAAGATCTGAATCCATACTGCGCTAACTGAGTCAGCAGTGAACCATTCGCGTGGATACACTTCGAGCTGTAGCTCTATAACGCATTGCCTGTATTAGCCCATGAAGACCCTCATTTTGAGCCTAATAGCGTAAGGTATACATACATACCCTGCTTCTCACTGTACGGAGACAGTGCTACATACTTATACAGTTCCCGTAGGTACCGATGCGGCGATATCTAATTACCATATCTAACCTACTCTAAAAATAGCTATTTTGTAGTTATGCCAAGAGGGGCTTGGCTCTTCGACTCAGAGACAAACAATTTTCAGCATAAAGTAAGTAAGCATATACTGTTGTATAGGGGACGTATATAGGTCGATAGGTCGCAGACGACGGTGATGATGACGTTAAAACAATGTCAAACTGGAATGGCTTGACGGTGGTGGGAGCTTGTCATATTTTAAAGGTGATTTCCTTGCATCGTTATTAGATCCCTTACAAAATGCAGGCAATCGTTTATCATTTATGAAACGTATAATGGAGCATGTGACACGCGTCTGGACCCCGAAAACGCCACTTCATTGTCACGCTTCGTTCTATTGCTTCAATTGCTATTTGTCTAGGTATTAGACACGGAGCACACAATGGAAGTCGATCGATACAAGAATACTTTGTAAATCATACTAGTAAACATGTGGCGGGGAAATTATGGACGTTTCCAAAGGAAACTCGTTACAATTATTATGTAGCTATTCCATGCGCATGCAAACTTCTCCAAAATAGAAACCAACGACTACTTTTTATACCGAAGCTACTGGTCAAAGGCACGATGCTAGGAGCGGTACGAAACGATATAATGAACTACGATATAGAATGCCGCGTGTTTGCTGTGCATATGACTGAATAGATAGATTTCCTCTACCTCTGTAAACATAGGTATATAAGAGACAAGAAAAATGGTAAAGCGCATTTGTATGCCTATATTGGAAATTTCGGCTAAGACTGTTCTCCTATTTGATGTACATATTTATATTTGAACGTTATAAATAAAATCGTATCTCTGAGCGACATAGATAATGTACAGCCTTTTGGACTAGTGCAACGATTTTACGAAAATATATGATTATTGACCAGTTTGTTATTGCCTTTTCTTTTCCATCGTATTGGCCACGGTTTAAAGCAATGACCGTCCTAGCCACTTATCGATAAGCGTCGGGTTATGTTACGATCCTAATTAGGGCCCTATTAGGGTATAAAAGCCCTAGCCTTTTGCCGGTATGTTGTCACACAACAGCGAACAGTTTATTCCTGTGTATATTCTGAAATTACGAATATTTCGTCCATCTCTATTGTGTTTGAAAACAACTAAGGACTAGCAACCTTTGAAAATATAAACACAGTACTTAATTATAATAGAACAAATCTACCGCTCAATCAACACTGTTTGGTATGCCCCGTCCGTTGAACTCTTTTAGCGATCGCAATGACGATAGCGTTTCGCTTAGTTGTCTAAGATCAGCACTTGAAGAAGGACCTCACTGGCCTTGGTACGTATGCGTCACGCCGGCCTTTTTTAGCAATGTGGGGTTATTATGGTATGTCCGTTACCAGTCCAGCGTAATTGTCGAAATGCCCATTTTGCCTTAACTTCCGCCTGAGTCTCCCACAGGTACACTCACTTAGCAACTATATGTGGATGATGAATTGAGTTTTCTGAAGAAATTTTCCTCTGGGTCGAATAAGTACTATATATGTATTCACTTAATACTATGATCATCGGATTAATCTCGCTTGCGCATATCAAGGACATCTAGCAAGGATTCGTTGACAAGTGTTAATTCATTTGTCATAGACGAAAAGTTGCCGTTTGGAGCACCGTTTGTTGTTAGCGTTTTTTTTTTTACGGTGACGTTGTGCTAAATAGCTATGTCTCATTTATAATTGGACGGGTATGTCAATACACAAAAATTAGCGCATCCGTGTCTCGGAGAACCCTGCCATGGGAGTTGGGCATCCGTTTCACTGACCAATAATCATCGTGTGATGCGACTTGCGGAGCAACAATGTCATTCTCTTCCTTGAACATGGTGATAAAGCGACAGTATTGGTGAATATCAGATTCTGTCGTGGTATATTGCGTGCCATGATGCGAGAGAAACAATCAATCAGTATGAAACCATATCCTTAGTATGGCTGATCTCGGCGTGTGGCGTTGACATCGATTGGCCACCTGGGTTTTGCAATTCGATCCCACCCGTTTTTCTCCGTGGGGCCATTTGAAGAACAATATATAGAATAACACCGAAAACGATCCGCGACCCGAAACACTGTATTCGTAAAATTGGCGCTGAAGTACACATGCGACGCCGTGATTCAAATTGAAGTAAAACACTGAATATTGCAAGCGATTTCTGGGAGGATATTCGACGAACATTGTTTCCCTCGTGCGACGCAGATTAAACTCCCTGGACAAAAGTTTGTTTGTTATTTTCCACTCTAGAAACATTTGAATAGACCCGATACTTTCAACTAATCCACTTTTAACTTAGGCTGTTTAGTATTAAATAAGAGATTTTGAATTCCCTTTTTTGAACTTTCTTACAAATAATTTTTTTTTTCCACTTTCAATTATTATTATTACATCATTATTATGTATGGTAACTTACTTATTTCGCTGATCTATAAGTACTACAATCTATAAAATTTCGTATCTAAGTAGTTGTCCTATTAGAAAGTTGTATTGTTTTTGGAAAAATGGTCATCTGTGGGAGCAAGGTTCGACGAGTAAGATGAATGATGCAGTTTCTGCACCTTCTCCACCATAACTTTTATTGTGTGAAGTCGACGGAATCGAGGGCTGTCGTACGGGCGCTTTGGCCTGCTCCATAATCTAGGTCGTTAAATGCATAGTCTGTTTATAGTTGCCTCCAATTATTGAAAATACGACGACCTTAACTCATGAAGCTGTGGTGAAGAACACCTGGACTAGGCTACAAAAAAGATAGTTTTAGCTATTTCAGATTACATCTGCTTAAGAATAATCAGCCGCTGGTCCAGCTGCATTCACCTATTAACGTGGTTGAATCCAGCTAGGCAGCGATTATCGTGAAAGATCAATTTTTACTATAAGTGGAAGCAAAGAAGAACGAATATATTTACGTTTTCGCTTTTAATCCTCGCTCTAATTATGCCGCGCTCATTTTTCCACGTTATCAGTCTAATAAAATGGGCAAGTGTTTTATTTTTTGCGTACATTAAATACTGAGAGCAAATATCCGTAAAAAATATGTCGATTTTCGTCACAGGTCTAAACAATTTCTCATGAGACTCATTTGCAAATTTAAAATGTCCTCCTTTTTCAACCTAACAAGCCGTGGTGCTTTTATTAGTAGATGCTTCATCCAATACAGGATTTACGCATAGAGCTGTCACTGTCACTATAGTATCATGGTTAACTCTATATATATAAAGAGGTCCTTGCGTCACCGTATAAAGACAGTATATACAGACGGAGAGATGAGAAAACATAAGCTAAAGCGTCCTTACTCCTACCTATCTTTTGCGTGTTGTCAAGCAGGCTCAATACAGTATAGTTTGACTCTACTTTTTCTTCTGTTAGATTTAAGGGTCCTTCTGTGCCACGTGATTGAAGCTGCATGGACCGCAGTGAAATAAGGAAATGGTATTTGCAAAAAGTCTCCATACTACTTGCACCTGTTTGTTGCGGCGGAATATCGAATAGGGAGGAAGACTGCCCTAGTCGAAGACGTTGAGCTCAAGCTTCGTTAGAAAACCAACATCTGCTTACGACCTGGGACTTCGACATCAAAAATGCTTCCTTTATGCATAGACGGCATCTTGACGAAGTTTAGCACTACGTTCTGAATTCTCATCTAATTTGCTATAAATCGTACTACATCCAGTATTGCAATACCAGCCTACATATCAGTCGGTAGCTCAGCCCAAGTAAAAAAGCTCCTATGATAATTTGACCGATGGTCCTCGGTGCTTTGGCGGTCGCGCTTAAAATCATTGTCTTGTCCTTCGATGCTAGGTTTTCTGTAAAACAATTGCTGGAAGATATTACTTCATATTGCCGTTGGTATCTTCAGTAAATTCAGGTTTGTGCGGTTTATTGAAGAAGCATTTATACACACATTCTCACGCCGGGTACAAAGGAAACGAATTCGGCCGTGTACAAATTCATGGTAACCCTTTTTACACGGTCGAACCACGAGCTACCCGGGAGATGCGGTAGCGTCGACGAGCGCAATTGTACAGATAATGCTTATAGGCTGATTTGTATCGGGCTTTTTATTATAAAAATATGCTTAAAGCTGAGGATCACACGCAACAGACCTGTGGTGGCAGTTGAGATTCCATTGATCTATTCATGTTCATTACGCTCGCCGATGGATCGCACGCGTTACACTCGCTGAGATTAGCGCGAGATTTTTGGAAAAGATACCCTTGAGTGTTTCCTACAGACCTCAATCAACGCCGGAACTCCGTTAGCGTTGAACGATTTCGGGCTAAAGCGTGGGCAGTTCTAGGAAATATGTTGATCTTACTTTGTTAGACATTGGCCCGCATTGAACATCAATGCATACCACCACTTATGTGCGGAAAAATGACAGGTTTTACCACCCTTTCATGCTCCAGTGATCGGTCCTTGCACCACATCGACGACCAGCATGGTCGTACTAACTTTTGACTTAGCGCTACATCGCAACGACATTATGAATCTGAAGATTCCATTGAGTCTAAAATTCGTAGTACAGTGCCGCTTATTGACAGATGGCGTAGCCGAACCTGTTAGCATTTTTGCTCACTGGTAACATCTCAAAATCTGACCCCAGAAAAGAGCTTGCAGCGCACATCTTCACTTTTGCTGCCACTGAATTAACTGACGGATTCAATGAAACATGCAGATGCATTTTTGCCAGGGGGCGAATTTCATACGCTCTCACTGGCAGCGTCGTTGGCTAACTGCAGGAGTCGGTACCCGTGATCTCTTAGCGCGATCACGAGTACTGACTTTTCTCGTTAAAACGATGAGAGTTAGTAAGAGATGAGTGTATCTCGATTGTGAAGAGCCTAAGCCAGCTATAACGATCGCGTGTAAAGACGTCGATATTGGCCACCACACTACCAGCATTTGCTTTCACTTCGACGAGTTTGTAAAGAGTGCTACCCATTATAGTCGTTCAAATTGTCCTGATAGAAATGAGCTAATATTTGAGCTTAATAAAAACGCATTACTATGCATGTCCCACGCCAGCTGACAAAACTGTAACCCTAATAACAGCAAAAGTGACGACTGTTTCAAAATTAAATTAGCCTATCCAGTCTACTGACCAATATTACGGATGTGTTTTACCATAAAAATAATAGCTACTTTCAGACGTATTTTCTCAGACGCTCTATTGCAATAAAAAGAAAAAGTAATTATTTTTTCAGGAAACAGGTTGGTGCTCACGCAGCGGTAATTTTTGTTTGTGTAAAACAATATAAAAAAAAAAGGTGACAGCATTGAAGCGTATGTAACCTACAATTTTAACATATACTCATGTCGAGAAAGGTATAAAATATACTAAGTACGTTAGGAATAGCAAATATCATAAGAACAGTTTTCTTGAGAATCGTGTTATTTATTACGCACTGTATTTCGTTAGGAACATACATTGATAGTATCCAATTAAATATTATTAGAAATAATATCAGCTCCATGGATCAGAGAGCCATCTCAGCGCTAAGACCTCCGTATCAATCGTAGAGGTGGCGGCGCCGATTTGTTACAGAATGAACGAAAAATTGTGTAATACCTAGGTACCTTTATTAGTCGTTCATGAAATAAATGAGCTTGACTACGATGGTTTTTTTGCTATAAACAGCATCTGCTTGTAGACGGTAGATGTCACACAACAATAAATGTACGCTATACTTTAATTTTATTTACACTTCACCCTCAAGCTTTTGAGAGAATTTAAGATTCCCTCTTTTATTCGCCACAACCTTAACCCAGGCTACTCTGTCGAGATGAATTTGCAGATACCAAATGCCGATTGACGCATAACAAAAACATAACCACAGTAAATGGAGCGTGTGTAATAACAAAATGGCCGCAGTGTCTTCATGATTCAATCGAATACTTTTGTATGCTTTGTTCTTCTTTTGTGCCCCACGAGTGATACCATCATTTGTCGATTTAAGTAAATTTTCTTTTTCTATATGGTCAACAGGGACACTGACTAGAAAGCGGCGATTTCAAGAAGTCACCAGTGGAAGATATGCACTTGTTAGATGCATTTGCTACAAATACGAGATCCTTATTTTTTAACAAGTAGCTCGATTTCTTGGTGTTTTTTCCTCTCCTCGTTTCGTGTAATCCCCACACCTCTAATCCCTTTTTTTGAATATAGGGCATAGTAAATCGATTTGGCTGCCAGTCCATCTAAGATGTCTTGACAAAGAGAAACACAAGAACCAGGAATCTGACCAAAAATATACATTGCAGCCGATAGTTGCACTTCGAACACCCTGCAGTGTGGCCGTTGGGAGTAACGCTGATGAGAGAAGGGATGTTTATAGACGTATGTTGTATAGAACGGATGGTCAGACACGAGAGCTTTGGCTTCAGAAGACGGACGATAGATACACAGACGGAGCTCCGTCAACTCGGCCTACTGAGTACTCACCAGCCAGCTGTCAGAAGCGTGCTCTAACGGCAGCTGGCTGAGTCCGGATTATACTGTACTATACAACACTGTGCTGGTGGAAGAGTGACATGACATGGAATTCCTCCTTCACCGTTCGACCTGAAGAGCGGCTTTTTCCGGAAGCAGCAGGATATCTCCGAGGGGCGCCAACAATGAATTCTTCAACTACATTCCAAGGCCATATTTATATAAACACCTTCTTCCTCTGTACTACTGGGAGCAAACGACCCCTATTTGTCCCATTTCTGCTTTACGTTACTAAACCTATCTCGTACACATACGACGGTTTACTGCTGGATGAGAACAGCCAAAGCAAAAGCACGCACCGTTGTTTGTTCTTCTTGAAGCTTGCCGAGGCGACACATAAGAGGAAGGAAAAATTAGAGACAGACAACAGCCGCATTCGAGACTTTCTCTTTCATGTGCAATGATGGCTGGTTATATGAAAGACGGCAGTAGTATGCTACCGCGCCGAGTGTCAACACTTCTTAGAGCTATTAAAAACTAAACAAAAATAAGTAATGCGCATAAGGATAAAAACGCAAAGTATCTATCTATAATTTGTACTTCTAAGATGAGATTACTCAAAAACTGTATTCTATGGGTTGCTATGTTGAAACTGGAAACGTACGACTTCAATACGAAGTAAATGATTTCTGGAAAAGCACCAGTTAATGCACCACTAGGCTGGATTTGCCTTACTTTATTAATTTAAAGCTATTATAACTTGTGATTGTCAATGCAACCATTGGAATTTTTGAACCAGGCCGATATAAGAAGAATTGTATGTATATTCTTCGAACATCTACAAATCCTACCATGAGTATGGTAAATGTATACCTACGAAAGAGAAGCTTCCGACCACCAATTGCCTCCCTTTTTCGAGTAGGCATCTAGGATAGGACATACAGGTCATTTGTTCACTCCGGTTTATTGACAATGAAATCATTTACGATAGAGCTAACCGATACAGAGTAACTATAAACGTAGTGGTACATATGAATCTGGAGCAATACATATGAGGACTGATATACGTACTACTATAGGTGAATGTCTGATTTTAACTATATCTAGTTAAGGTTAGACAAGGATCGCGTGATGAAATCATATAGTTATCATATTATTTGACTCGAAACAGCCGAGACTGAACACTTGCTTAAAATTAATCATTATAAGTTTCTTTGGTACAACGTATGGATTCTGTTGTACTCTGTCAGACGAGGTATCATCAGAGAACATTTGAAGTTTTGAGCATTTATTCAGCCGAAGGCTACCTTATAAAAAGTTAGGTTACATCGTTATCGCCGCTGCATTATGGAGAATATTTTTAGATGGTGATATTGATTACCAGTACATGAAACAACTTCATTACGCCTGGTACGATGATGAACGGTGCGATTTATATCGACGTATCATGTAATAACAAAAGTCAACTTAATTCTATAAAGACGTCTAAAGATAAAGGTAAATGCCAAGTGTACATCAAGGAGATTCGTGGCTCCTTTACTCGATCTGCTACTTCTTCTACCGCTGTTACTGCCAGTGCCTACATAGCAAGTCCGTGGAAATGGAATAGAAGTCTACGTCTTGCTTACTCAAGGTGCCCAGCATCCCCCGGCTAGGATCCTAGGGTACATCTTCAATCATATCATCAAAGGGTAAGGGAGTAACCCCGCAGAGCCATTATTGCTTACACTACTCATAATGTGTTGGCACGATCAGCAGAAGTAGCAGCAACTAGTGCCAGCGGTTGGAGCAGCAGTAGCGGGTCGGGAGAACTAGCGCACGCTACCTTATATGGCAAAGTGGGTCGGTCGAGTCTTAGTTGTAGACCCCCCTCCACGCCCTATGTCCTTCTTTCGTCGTCAACTCTCACTTGTTCTTGGCTCGCTTACGGCACCCACCCACACGTTGAGTGGGATCTATTACTCTAACTCGTCTTGGATACAACAACTGAAGCTCAAGGGTGTTAGTAGACTTCTTTATAGAAGCGCCGTCATATCATAATAGAGACCGATTGAGAGCCGTAGCGTGAACACCTCACATCAGCATGGCCATCTACCATTGACGCCAGACTGCCGGCTCCCCAGTCTTAGCTAATGCTGCCACCTTCTGCAACGCTCTGTCTGTGCCCATGCAACTAGTCAAACGGCTGCTGGTCCTGCTGTCGGCCTACAAAAGCGTTCGTCTATGGTCGTGTCTTACGAGTTGCACGAACATCGAAAACGGAAAATAGAAAGATATGGCCTGATACAATACAATGCTTCGCTCCAATAAGGTGAATGATTCTGTAGACCTGTCAGAGCATTGCATTAATTACGTAGGAATCTGTCGATTCTTTCTGAGACAGAACGTAGTGACCAAAGATGAGTCATTTTTTAACAGCGGCCGTACAGCGTATTCGATAGACACCCACAAACGAGGCAGAGCGCGAGGCAGATAGGAAAAGTGCATAGACAAGTCTAACGCAAATTCAGCCCTGCTGCGGGCTGGCTTATGTGTCCTGTTTGACACGTCACCGAAGACGTCCAACAGCCGACAACGGACGAGGTCCGTTATGCTGTAATGGATGACAGGTCTAAGAAGTAAATCATTGCAGTGGCAACGCAAAAAGCATTCGTCATGTACTCGATAGGACATTGGCGCTTTAGAACACAGATGCCGTTCAACTATGCTATAACCATAAATATATTAGTATGTGTCCCATGAATAGCTTAGCAAACTTTACTCCCGTTTTATCCTGGGAAGTTATAAACGAAATGCTCAAATAAGTCCTATGACAAACAGAGAGCTCACTTACGCGCGTAAACAAGCAATTAACGTTAAGGAAAGCCAAAGCTGAAAATACTGGAACACAAGGACTCGTGTATGCTCGAGTAGAAAAAGTCCAGTTATAATATCTATTTACACATAGACCTATCAAGAAATACTCAGGGAAAGAGATTACCTATCATTTGCACATTTTACTTTCTAAATAATCTTCACAAATTCAATAGGCAGGCACCCGAAAAAGTATGTCCTAAGCAATGCTTAACCAACTGTGGTACCGTACGCGGAACGTTTATTATTTACCAATAAACAAAGTCTTTCAATTAATTTTTCTATTTTATTTGGATAGGATACATAAAAGACATACGCTTCAGTATCAAGCAGCATAATCATTTCATTGATCATTGTTCAGTCCCCATTTACTCGTTTGTCGTCAAGAGCAAAGTCTCGATGACCTCGGGACGTGTTGTTATATGATGGTCAAAGGTGCTAATTTTTTTTTATCTTACTACTGACAAAACATGACATAATACAATTACCATAAACTACAGGATGAACACCTTTTCAATCGGCTACCTGTTACTCGTATGTTTTCATAAATTGCCTTCAATATATAT